>NC_056741.1:810816151-810896207 GCF_019279795.1 Protopterus annectens | reverse complement strand
TTTCCCCAGCCAAAAAAAGAAAGACAGAAATCTTTTCGCTTTATCATAGCTGGAATTTTTGAAAGGAACGCTTCTTAAATAGTTGGGCTTTGATTGCTCTCTTGTTTTTTAGCTTTAGGCATCCGCAAACTAGAACCGATAGGCAAGGTTGTTCTGGTTTCCCTAGTTAGAAGTCTCTGAGCAGGCGAGCCAAGTAGGTTGTCATGGGGTATATTTTTGAGATTAAGTAGATTCAAGAAGATATTGGTATTGTCATGCTTTGATCTCACTAGTAATTGCTTTGCACTCTATACAGCACATTCACCCAGGACGTTTGACTGTGGGTATTCCGGACTGCTAGTAATATGGATAAAGTCTTACTCTTTTGCAAATTTCTGAAATAATTGACTGGTAACCTGGGTACCATTGCCAAAAATAACTTTGTGTGGTCTACCATGGACTGAGAAATGACGTTTCAACTTAGTAATAACTGTACTGGACTTAAGGTTAGGTAGCAAATTGATCTCATACCAGTTCCAATAAGAGTCGACCAACACTAAATAATGCTGATTGTTCCACTCAAATATGTCAGTAGCTACTGTTGACCAAGCTAGTTCAGGAATCTGGCTTAGGTGAAGCAGTTGTTTTTGCAAGTGTGGTTTAGTACTATTGTATACTGAAGAAGATGAAAGCACTCTGTCATTGTCTTTTGACAAGAGCAGGCCAAAGTAGTAGTTCTCTCACCCTTCTTTTGGTAGCTTTGGAACCTGGGTGGCCACTATGCAAAATCTGAATATATTCATGTTGTAAGGACGTAGGAACAGTAATTAAAGACCTTTGAAAATGATACCATCTTCTCTCAGCATCTCATCTGTATAAGGAAAATAAGGATGCACTTCTGGCAGTACACAAGATTGTTTTGATGGCCATCCAACATTAATGAAGTGGTTGTTCTTTTGCAAAATTGGATCAGTCTTTGTATGATCTCTTAGCTCATCAAGTCTTGTGGTAAAAAAATTATGCACTTCCATGCCATCAAAGTCACAATTCTCTGCATCAAGCTGTTCTGTGGTATTTCTGGGCGATCTGGATAAGGTATCGGCCAGATAAAGAAGTTTGCTTTTTGTATAGAACATTTTGAAGTTGTATTTTTGTAATCTGAACATTATTCTTTGTGGTCTTGCTGGATCTTTATGTATAGGCTTCTTTAAAATAGTGACTAGAGGTTGATGATCAGTCTCTATCTGGATAGCTCGGCCAGAAATATAATCATGGAACTTCAAACATGTGAGCACAATTGCCAAACGTTCCTTCTCAATTTGAGCATACTGCATTTCAGTTTGAGTAAGAGTTATAGACTCATAAGCAACTGGTCTCCCTCTTGAAGAATAACTGCACCAAGACCAAACTTTGAAGCATCACAGGAAAGAATTACTGGTTTGTGGATATCATAGTATTTCAATGTAGATGGATTGGCAATTTGCTGTTTGATGTTATCAAATGCTCTCTGGTGCAGTTCCAACCATGTCCAGGCAATAGTTCTGCATGTCAGCCCTCTTAAAGGCGCTGATAACTCACTAAAGTCCAGTATAAACTTGCCCAAATAGTTATCCATACCAAGGAAATGCTGTAAGGCTTGGGCATTGTCTGGAGCTTTCATCTCAAGAATGGCTGCTTGTTTGGAAGGGTCTGGTTGTAAGCCTGTACTGGTAAATAAATGACCTGCCTAAGTAACTTCTTGTAGCCTGAATTTATATTTCAGGGGATTAAGCTTCAAGTTCACTTCACTCACTCTGTCCAGAACTTTCCTGAGGTTTCTGCCATGCTCTTCTTCTCCATTGCCTCCAACTAGTAAATGATCCACTGTTATAGCGCATACATAACCTGAAAAAATTTGCTTCATTGTACACTGAAAGACTTCACTGGCAGAATTTATTCCAAAAGGGGTTCTGAGAAATCTGTATCTACTAAATGGAGTACTGAATGTAGTCAGTAGAGAAGATTTGTTATCAAGCATTACTTGCCAAAATGAACTCTGCATCCAAGACAGAAAAAACAGTGCCACTTGGCATGAGGGTGGCAACCTCCTCGACTTAACCCATAGGATGGTGGGGCCGCTTTTTAATGCTTTGTTCAAGTCTCTTGGGTCAATGCATATTCTGATTTCATCTTCGCTTTTGTTATGAGCTTTTACCATGGAAGACACCCACTCTGTTGGTTTTGTGACTGGACAAATCACACCTTGCTGCACCATCTTATCTAACTGGACCTTGACTTTGTCCTGCAAAGCTATTGGAACTCTCCTCGCTGGTCTGACCCCTGGACTGACCTCTGGGTCTACTTTCTTGAAGTTCACAACTGGAAGTTTGCCTAGCTTGTAATTGAAAACATCAGCATACTCATAGTATCAGTGAAACTGGAACTAGGACATGTGCTTACATGATGGACTTTTGTGGTAAAAGAAAGCAGTTTCATTCTTAAACTGTCTGAGACCTAACAGTGACTGCACAGGTCTTCTGACTACATAAAATTGTAAGGTGTAACTGTTCCCAACTGAATAGCATGAAAGCACTACTGAGCCTTTGGTTTGAATCTCTTCACCTCCATGAGCAACAAGCTTTGCTCAATTAACCAAACTGTGTTGTTCACCAGCACTTACTGTAGCAAATGTTTCTGCTGACATAACATTACACTTTGAACCAGTGTCTACTTTAAGCTCTGTGGGTTTACCATTGATCAGGATAGTACAAAACTTTTTTCTTTGCCAACAAATCTACTGCATTAACTTTTTCACTGACCACTGATACACCATGTACATAGAAAGTAGGGTTGCAATTTTCTACCTGATTAACTTGCTTGTTTTGAGTGACCTTTCTTAATAATTGAATGAGACTTGCTTGATTTATAAAAGCTTTTAAAGTGGCTCCATTTTTTACACCTGTGGCATTGCTGATCAAATGCTAAGCAAGTCAGTCTTTTAGACACATGATTGGCACCAGAATTACAACAGTTAACAGTAAAACTTGACTTGGGTTTTGCTGACTCACCCTTATGTTGGACTGAGCATGTCTGTTTTGCTGAGCTAGTCTTAGAACTTGCTGGAAAGTGACGGGTCCTCCCTGGAAAACCTGCAGGGGCTTCAGCTGCCATGTGCTTAAGACTGTTTCTGCTAGCCACGTTCTGCATGCAGTCTACGCTTGCTCTAGAGGCTGCTGAAACCATGCACTTGCAAGCATACTTGTGTGTCTTTCTGTAAGCTCATGGATTTGACAAATCTCTGTAGCTTTGCTCAACATTAAATCACGGTCATGAAGCAAAATCTTTCTCACTGCAGCATTATTAACACAACACACAAGCCTGTCCTGTATCAACTCATCTTTCAGATCACCAAACCTGCACGTTTTAGCTTTATTTTCTCAAGTTAGTAATATAAGCTGCAAAAGTTTCTCCTGGCTTTTGGTCTCTTGTATAAAACAGGTGCCCCTCCAATGTAACATTTGTCTGGGGTTACACATTTCTCTAAATTTACTTTTCAGCCACTCTGGGTCCCCTTTTGATTCAGCTGGTAAAACTATATGGAGGTTTTTTACTTCTCCTGCATATGCTGCTTGTGCATACACAAATGAATGCTCTCTTTCAATGGCTTCTGACCCAACTAAGTTAAGCAAAATAAATGCCCTCGTACGTGCATTTTTGTCAGAAAAAGCTGCTTGTATGAAAATGTATTCCTGCTGAAATACTCTCCAATTCTCTTCAATATTGTGACCAAACTTGCGGACTGGGTCTGTGAAATGCCTCTGCCATATCAACACACAGTAGTAATGGTGCTTGAAATTGTGTACACACACACACACACACACACACACACACACACACACACACACACACACACACACACACACACACACACACACACACACACACACACACACACACACACCTATATCTATGCCAGAACTTGTAACTATGCCCAGTAGTACAACAGACTCTTTGAAACAACTGCACTTTGCTAAATAAGTCTCTGTAGTAAAAGAACACTTTAAAAACACTGCTCTTTGTGAAACCACCCCTTATCAGTGTAAGAAGCATGTCGAAATGACTGCACTTGCAAATGAACTGTATACAGCACAAGAAACTTTTCAAAATAACTGTACTTTGCGAAATAACTTTGTACGGTGTAAGAAACACTTTGAAATGGTGGCACTCTGCGAATGAATGTACACATCACAAGAAACTTTTTGAAATGGCTGTACTTTGATGACTGCACTTTGCAAAATAACTGCACTTTGCATACAGTAAACTCTTTGAAATAATTGCACTGTAATAAAGCACATACTGCAAACACTTTGCGCACTCTGAGATGCGTCTGACAACTCTAGTTATGCTTTGAATGGCTTTGGTCAATGCGAAATGGTAGCTCATGCCAAAACACGGTCGTTTACTAAAAAACATGCAGTCGCCTTGCTTTTCTAAGCTTATTTTGCCCTTTTATTGTACTGATTATGCCCATTTGCGGTGGTGGTGTTGCGGTAGCTTTGTAGCCTCACAGTAAGCCGCTGTCCGGTTCGACTTTCAGCTAGAGTGTCTTCTGCGTGGAGACATGCGTGAATGGGCGTACCTTCGTTGAAGGTTGCGCTTCAGGGCTGGCAACTCAGCACGTAAAAATCAACTGCTAATCATTAGCGGACCGGAGTTCCGCTGTGCCGACCCCTAATTGGGAAAAGCCAAGAGACACAATAACATTATGCCCATTTGACCTGTTATCATGCTCATACATTTCTTGTGCTCATTTTACTTTAAACATGCTCATTGTGCAAATCAGAGGTAACTCTGAACCCCATATAAGTATTTCTGATAATTTTATCAAATATCATGGTTTCGAACACTTAGTTTAATCAACAACGTGTTTTGTGCCTTTCATTTGATTAATACGGTTTGTGCTACTTGTTTGATTAGTAATGCCTTATGTACTTTATGAATACTTTGTATAGTTTTCTTTACAAAATGAATCATTGGTGTGAGTTTTGGTTACCTGAACTTCATTTCTGGCCGTTTTTGATCATCTGAGCACTGCATCACCCAGCCTGCTCCAATATACCTTCACCGTCAACTCTGCATCTCATGACTTGAATTTGCATACTCCGTCCCGGTTCTGACACCACGTCGCCCATCTGGTCAGGATAAAACAGATGAACAGTTCAAGTAGCTTTATTATATACAGACACATCAGGATTAAGGCTTAGTAACTTAAACTTATAAACTGGTTGACTGCTGCACTCGTACGTGTTAACACTCTGGCTGTTCTCTCAAATTGGCACTGCTGCCTGCACGTGCCTACACTTGGAATTGCTTCTTAAAGTTGTAACACACGCTCTCTTCTACAGATTCCTTCAGTGATGAATACTGTAACATTGAAAAGAATGGCACCTACTGTTATGTTAAGATTTTACATAAGTTTGCTGTCTTATGTGATCCTGTCCATTCACTTCAACCGACAGAACTTGCTGCTGCAGGTACTAGGCATCTCTGTATATGTATATTTATCACTTTCCAGGCTCTCTCACCCTGCATATCTTTGGAAATTTTATCTGGTCTTCTGTGCTTCTCCATACCATGTTTGCCACTTGAGAAACTGCTTCAGGCTGTTTATGTTGATACTTAACAATCCTTTTTAAAATTATTTCGATCCCTTTTATTTCCCATTTTGCTCTTCCTCTTTCTCAACATCTTTCCTGTCTAGCATCAGTTGTAGGTCACATCTGTCCAACTTTTTAAGTTTGTTGCATCTTTCCACTGTTCTCCAGGCTAAGACCACCATTATAGCCAAGTGTTCTAGTGAAGCTTTATTCCCTTGTTGGTGCCTACTGTTGTCATTTGTGTATAGTTTTCTTAGTATTTTTGCTTTTGGTTACTGTAGTCATTTGGCACAGAATAGCTAAATTAAAGTAAACTCTAGGTATTCTGGACTTGGGAAATGCCAAAAAAAGTGCAGGCATAAAATCCTGCCTTTGGATAAACACAAGGGGTGTGTGTATGTGTATTTTGTTCAGCTATGGATAATTTGAATGTTGACAGATTAGCTTAGGACTCTTAAGGAACAAAAAACAAGTTTAATTCTAAAAGTTGATTGGCAAAGGACTCTCTAACAGTTTTGAGACCCAGGGCAGGAAAAAGCATAGAATGCAAATAACAGTCTTCTGAATCATTTTCATGGACTTCTCTTTCTAAGATTCCAAGTGTGGAGACTGGCTCCCCCACGATCATGAAGATGACTTGAAATTCATCTGGAAAAGCCTGCTACTTTTGTTGTATTTTTCAGGTGCAGGTTTCTGTTGCTACAGATGTTCCTCTCATAAAATGTCTCAGCAGTGTTCCTTCTTTGTTTGAATCAGAGTTGTCTGTTTTTGCCTTTCTCCAGACATCCTTCAGCTGTGCCTGTCATGTCCTTTTGTTACCTGTGCAGTCTTTTTTTATCTGTGTATGTGGACTAGAAGAAAACATTTTGTGAAGGTGACTGGATTCTCTTCTTCTACAGTCTTCTCCAGTTTGGATGTCTCTTCTGTGGCCCCCAGTTTGGTACTAGTCAAATCAAGGCTGAGAGGCTGTCTCCAATTTATTCTCATTCTTTGGCCTTGTTGGTAGCATCTGTGCTGACTTGTTCAATACTGAATGCTACAAAAGCATAGATAATTGGCATTGAAGGTTTGCCCCTGGATGGTGGTGTTGATGGCCCATTGTCTCAAGCCAAAGCTTTGTCTGCAGTTGTGTTATCCTTTTATGTAAAGGGCTGGCATGGGGTGCTCCAGCATGCATTTTGCTAACATCAAAACCTCAGCACCTTTGATCACTCAACATTGGCAGCTTTGATGTCAGTGAAGATGGCCAGATGTAGATGACAGCACAGTTGTTGACTGACTAATCCTGCTTCTTACACCATTATGGACATTGGCCCTGGATTCTGAAAAATCTGAGCCTGTAGACAAATGTTCTTTTTGACAGAGGGGCAGGGGAGCAGAAGGCCACTTCAGAGAGAGGTATGGAGAATTTTACCACGATTATTCTTTCTCATCCTTGGGAGGTTTCTGTCTGGGAGGTCTAAAGAAGCACTAGAAGAGGTGGCATCCCCCATGGAGACTTACTCCATATAGCAAGATTGAGATGAGAGGATTCTTCAGATTGAAAGTTTAGAGGATTCCTCATTTTTCCCTCTTGACGACTTCTAGTTTATTGAGGTTTTTATACTAATGATGTAGAGGGGTGCTTGTCCTGCTATGACCTTCTCTCCATCTGAGGAAACTCTTCAGTAGGCCTTCCCCTTTGACCCACTGTCATCATGGCTTGTTCCCAAGGCCAGTAGTATGGCTGCTCTTGTCATGCAGCAAGTCTTGCAGGAGCGAGATTGTAGTAGTGCCTGTGCTTAGGAAACCAGACTGGATCTTCTGGGATACCAATAACTGGGGAGTTCTGGACAGAGACTGTACTAGCTATTGTCATGGTAAATGGTAGTGGCTATCAAAAGACATCTAAGAGTCTTATAGCCCTTCTACCAGATAGGGAATCAAGGGTTTTGTATCACTTTGGTAAGCATGTTACCACATTGTTAGGTTCCAGTGTGAACTAGTGGGTGAGATTCCCGGCATAATGATGAGATTGTCACCTGGAGATCTAAGAAGAAAGCTACAGTCCCAGACAATGTCCGTCTTGCCCATACAGCTATCTCATTATATCATTATTGGTGCAGCTTGAGCAGTTGGTGCACTTATAGTAATTCGTCAGTGTGCCCAACTAAGAAACTGTAACTTTGCAGAAAACTTTAAGGCATCCTTTGCTAATGGTAATGTATTAGTGTGTTGTGTGTTTGTGCTTGCTGTTCTCATGTGCACACATGACCTGGAAAAGCAGCGAGGTGCAAAGCATTATAGGAGATTGGGGGAAGGTACAGGTGAGAAAGTCTTAATTGGTGCTGAGCTGACTGTTGTCTGTGGAATCTAGTCCTGTCTGCTGAGGTATGCATGTACATGACTTTCATTTGCCTCAGAAATAAATTGTTGGTTAAAATTAGACTTTTTGTGATTTTGCTGACTTCTCCACAATTGTGCAACTGCAGAGTTAGTATGGGTAAGTAAGGGGGTTGATCATTGCTGTGGTAGCCTTGGATATATGGGTTATACCCTACCAAGCATATAACAGCCGGCCAACTTCCAAAGATTTAGGGTACCTTCCAAGCACCCAAACTATCTGGCAGCTCACCCTTAGCTGATTAAAAGACGAGTTTTGGCACCAAGCCCTTCAGATCTTTACGGTCGAGGAAGAGTTCATTCATCTGAGGCTTTTGAGGATTGGTAGTCTGCTTGTGCTGTTAGTTTGGCCAGTTAAGTTCCCTTTTGGTAAAAAAAAAAAAAAAAAAAATCCTTTTTATAATCTTTTTGTTAATACTTTTCTCTTCAGAAAAGTTATTTTAAAGCTAGGAGTTTGTATTTTTAAGGAATGTCATGAGGCTGTATATACTTTTAAATAGGAGTGTGCTTTTTTCCCTGTCAGTGTTGTTGTTGTTGTGTCTTTCGGCTTATCCTGGTTAGGGGTCGCCACAGCGGAACTCCAGTCCGCTAATGTTTGGTAGTGGATTTTTACGTGACTAGTTACCAGCCCTGACGCACAACCTTCAACGAAGGCACGCTCATTCACGCATGCCTCCACAAATGAAGACGCTGCAGCTGAGAATCGAACGGGGCAGCGTCTTGCTGTGAGGCGACAACGCTACCGCTGCAAATTGTTAAACTGAAAACAATTTTTTTCTGTGAAGAATTTATTTATTGTACTTTGTGGATATTTTAAAGTTCTTTTTGCTGCATTTGTCTGAAAAAAGGTAACTTTTAAAGATTTTTAGTTTTTACCGGCATTTGCTGATTGTTTTCTCTGAGAAAGAGGCACCATTTTCATCTTGACTGTGGACCACTTTGTCTGTCCTTATAGCCACAAAAAGAAAAAGAATAAGCAAAACAGCCTTTGGCATCACAGCAGGCTAGGTATTTTCCTCAGCTGCAGATGGGTGATGTGGCTTTGGCCATTAGTTATACCTCAACCACTCATCTTTTACCCTAGAACTTTCTGGTGTAGCACCTACAGCCTCTGTGGACTGGGGATTAGTAATGTCCTCTGACTTTTGGTGTCCCCTCAGTGGGTTAAGGGAGAGCAACCCTTGTTGGTCTTGGGAGAGGTAACAAGGAAGGCTTCCCCTGTTTTGTCAGAATGTTGTGCCCATTCCTGATGAAGCTGCTACCTTTAATAACGCATTTGGTCCCATTTTGCTTGTCAAAGAATTAGAAAACTAAGCATCTATCTATTCATATTCAAATTTCCTTAGCCAGGAGTATTTTACGGGGTTTGGCTCAGGATTAAATTCAGGCTGCTGTTCATCTTATAAAGTAGTTTCTGGTAAAAGAAAGAGGGATATCTCCTTTCTTGAGGAGATTCAAGATTCTGAATCTGGACATGAGGATGAAGGGACAGATGCAGGGTTTTCTGTGCAGATTTCTGATTCAGACTGTGAGGAGAGTTTAATTTCGGATTGTCCCTATGTCTAGAATGTGCCAATGTTTTCAGTTGGACACAGAGGTTTCCCATTCCCTAAGAACATATGAGCTGTTGAAGAATTTCCAGAACATACACCCATTCCTTCAGTTCTGTTAGCTTTGGAGTTGCTCCTGAAAAGGCAGATTGGATGTACTGAGTTCCTCAATCTTTTAAGTTTTCATACACAGTCTTTCCCAAACCTGATCCAGCAGCTATTGCTTTAATTAATTCTTCTGTTGCTTAGTTAACACTTAGTTAATTCCAATCCTTCTCTTTCTTATAAGGATGGGAAGATTATTAATAAGTAATGGGGGAAAAATGTATTCTTCAACTTCAATTTTCAGAATTTTTAATTTCATAATTGTGAAAGTATGAGGAATGTTTTATCTGTAGTTTCTTCTTGTGAGGAAAAAATCTGTTTTACATAGTTTCAGTTATTCTATTCAAATCACTACTCATTGTTTGCAGTGTTTGTGTTGAAATTTCTTCAAGGACTGTGGCCAATGGTACTGTTTTGAAGGAGGTTTGCATGGCTGCATTCTCAGAACCTCCCAGATGATGATAAAAATTAGATTTTAGATTCTTCTTTGAATAGAGATTTAGTTTTTGACCCCTCTGCTGCACAAGTGATCAAAAAACATGATGGAAGAGGTAAGCTGATACAGGGTGTAGATTTCTAAGCCCTCCTTTCCAAGTTTTTCATGGAATTCTGTCACTCATATAATTCAGATAAACAAAATAAGCAATCTCAACAAAATACAGGTAAACGGACATTTAAGAAGAAATGGCAAAAGACTTTGTTCCCCTCTCCCACCTGGCAGCATCTTTTTTTTTTTTTCTTTTACAAAGTTTAAATCTCCACTTTTTTCTTTGGCAGCAGATAGTTTCAGCCAAATGGGCCTTGTAGATCATTCATCAGGGTTGCAGATGGGAGGGAATTCTTTCTTTCCAGGGGGTAATTTCTCATCCTCCAGACCAGAGTCTTTTGTTTCCACCTGTCCTTCATCACATGCTGTCTTGGGGAGTAATATGACTGGTTCTGCATTCCCAGGTGGGGAAGCTTCTAATTTTTTTTTTTATTATTTTTCCCCCTAAGGATGTTTTAGCTCCAAAGAAAGAAAATACTTGGAGACCAGTTCTGGATTTTTCTTTCCTGAACCCTGTTGTGAAAGTGCACTAATTCAGTCATGTCACTTCATAACCTGGTACCTTTTCTTCCTCAGTCGAGTTTCCTTGCAGCATTAGATTTAAGAGATGCTTATTACTTTCATGTTCATTCAGACTTCTGGTGTTTCTTAAGGTTTTGTGTGTCTAGATCACATTATCAGTTCTCTGCCTTACTCTTTGGACTACTTATTGCTCTGAGTGTTCAGAATGTGTATCTCCAGTTAGAGCTCATTGCAGGGCACATGATATCCACATTTGGATGAATTGTGTATCTCTGCAGAGTTTTTTTTTCAAAGTGTCAGGAATCTGTCTCTTCGGTGAGAGATTTTTTTACACACCTGGGATTCAAGGAGAGCATTCAAAAGTCTTGACTCTTTCTCACAGGATTGTGTTTCTGGGATGTCTTCTAGACAACACAGTATAAGGAGCTTTATTTCCACGGGGGGAAATAATCTA
Organism: Protopterus annectens; assembly: GCF_019279795.1. Classification (NCBI taxonomy): domain Eukaryota; kingdom Metazoa; phylum Chordata; order Ceratodontiformes; family Protopteridae; genus Protopterus; species Protopterus annectens. The sequence continues at coordinate 810,885,032 of NC_056741.1, read as the reverse complement.
TATCTGTTTCTAGGATTTTCCACTCAGACTTCTTTCACTGAGAGGGAATAACTTAGGATATTGGGTGTCATGGCTTTTACGATTCCTATGATATCCCTGCAGAACTCCCATATGAGAAAGATACTGTGGTATCTGAAGTTTCTTTGGTCCTAGCACCAACACCCTTTGTCTTTTCAGATCCTATTGCTGGGTTATCATAAGGGAAATCATTTGGTGGAGACCACAGATTTCCCTAAATATAGGTCTACCCTTTTCCTTCCCTGTTCCAAAGCAGTCATTAACCACAGACTTTGTAAACTTTGCTTGGGGAACAATTTCAGGAGGGATAAAAGTGCAAGGTGTCTGAGACACCAAGGGGAGGCAAAAGCACATAAATATAAAACAGATAGTTGCCCCAGTCAAGGCATTCAACACTGTGAATTATCTTTAGTCTTCAGGGCCTCTTCAAGTTGTTACAGACAATACCATCGTCTTCTGGTACAGCATAAAGCAAGGGGGAACCAGGTTGTACAGTCTCTGCAGACTAGCCATGTTACCTTGAGCTATAGCTTCAAAGCAGTCTTACTGTGCAGCCATGTTGCATTTTGTCCAAACAAAATTGTGTGGCAGACAGGCTAAGCAGAACACTGGCAGACCCATACAAATGAAAACTAGTTTAAGGGGTCTACCAAGATTTGATCCATCTGTGGGGAATTCCTCAAGTAGACATTTTTGCCTCCTCTTTGAAGAATCATATGGTGGGATTCTGCTCCAGGATTTCATGTGGTCTTTGCTTTTCCTTTGACAGAGATGGTCCTGTACGCTTTTCTATCCTTTCCATTGATATCCAGTGTGTTTCTGAGGATTCAGAAGGAATCCCTGAAAATCATTGAGGTGAATCCCTTCTGGCCCAGGCAACCACGGTTCTCCATTCCTTTGGAAATGCCAGGGGCAGTTATCACAATCTTCTCACAGACTGGATCTGTTCACATAAGAAGTGGTGGTTGATGCACCCTGATGTTGTTCAACTTCAGTTGACTACCTGGATGTCATGGTCTTAATTCCCTTTAGGTAGCTGTTTACTGAGGACGTGCCACAGGTACTAATGAAAACAAGAAAGCCTGCCTCTAGGAAATAATATATTAGCAAATGGAAAAGGTTTTCTAGTCTGTGTTATCAACATAACTAGCACCCATTTAGGGCTAGTTGTTCTCTGGTTGTGCAGTATTTTTGTGAGCTACTATCCTATAGGCCTTTTTATTCCTCTGTCGGAATTCATTTTTTGGGCATTTCAGTACGTCTGCTGATGGATCCTCCACTTTCAGTGCATTTTCTTGGCAAAATGTTTTTGAAGGGGGTTTTGCTGTTCATGCCAAAATATTTTTGAAGCTCCTCCTTAGGGTTTTAATTTTGTGTTGGAGAAGCTAACATCTGCTTCATTTGAATCCGACTAACCTGAGTAATTTGATGTTCTTAACATGGAAAAAAAATACCAATTTCTTTGACCTCTGCAAAAAGGGTATCTGAGTTGTAAGCTCTTATGGCGAGTGAACCCAAACTTTTTTTCTACAGGGACAGGTTTTCTTTGAGAACTAATCTTTTTATGCCTGAAGCTGAATCCAAGTTTAATTTAAACCAAACTGTTATTCTCCCAGTTTTCTTTCCTGAACCCAAAAATGAGAGAGAGAGAGGATAGTCCATGCCTTGGATGTCTTCAAACAATTCTGGTACTGTCCTGGCAGAACTAAGTTTTACAGATCTTTGGTTCAGTTGTTCATTTGTTGTTAAGGTAAAAAGAAGAGGCAACCTGTGTCAAAACAGATTTCCAAATGGTTGTTTTATAGTAACCACAATAGAACTATTTCAGGTAGGGTCATGGCCTACTCTTCCAGGGCCTTTGTTATATATGACCTTTCGGGAATGGTTAGAGTCTAGATGTATTCAAGAAGCTGCAACTTGGTTTGCTGTACATACTTGATTCCTTCTGTAGGTGTAGAACAGGCTTTGTAAGAGCCATTCTCCAGGGGCTCCTGGTCTTTTCTCCTTCAGCTTCCCAAATGTATTAAGCTAGGGAAGGGTAGTCTTACCTATATAGCTAATGCTACTGTAGCAGTTACTAGTATGATGAACATAGTACAGTTGGGTAAGTAAAATGACCATAACAGTAGATATTATATCACTGCTGCAGTAGCCGCTTCCTCTCTCTAGCCCCATATTTTTATTTTGTATGTTTACGCTAGGTTGTGGTTATTTGTAATTTGTTGTTTTTAGCATTGTCCTTTCAGTGGTCAACCTCCCTCTCTGTTGATAGGAAAGTCGTGAAGGGCATCACATCCAAACTTATCATTTAGTTAGCTCAGCTTGAGCTGCCAGATTGGAAGATGTCCTGTAGCCTTAGAAGCTGGCCAGCAGTTTTATCCTTGGCAGGATATAACCTGTATAGCTTGTGTTACTGCAGTAATGATCATTTGAACATCTAATGTTCTAGTAAGTTTACTTACACAACTGTACTTTAGACCACCTGCACTTCATGATATCTAAAGTTAGACACTGTATGAAATGGATATTGTGAGCTGTTGAGGCAGAGGAAGGCAGCAAAGAGAAAAAAAATGTATGTCGTTATGCATGGTCTTGTTAAGTATTGAATGCTTGTCTGGTTGAGAAAATATGCAAATGATAGTGTCCTCTGCAAGTGCTTCAGTTTACTCTATAGTAATAGAAGTTTGTACTGCAGGGAGGAGTGGAAGTTTGAGTCAGATCAATTAACTTGACAGTAATTACAACTGGAGAGGAAATAATGATTTTATCATCATTGACTAAGTTGACTTGTAGAGGGATTAGGGCATTTGGGGAAGGTGTTTAGCTCTCTTGCTCACTGTGAATGGGGGGAGGGGGGGTCACCATGGAATGACCAGAAGAGTTTTTATTTCTTTGAGTTGTGGATAGGCATGTCAGGGTAACCACCAAATGACAGAATGCTTTTCTTTTTAGTGAATCAGTTTGTGGAATAAACTGAGATTAATTTTGATAGAAGAGACTGGAAGGATGGACAAGAAGTTTGAAACCACTACAGTAATTTTCGGCTGTGTTTAGTACAAAGGAGTAGGATCATTTCAAGCAGTTTGAACACAAGACTGATTTGTGAGACTGGGTGGGGTGCATGGAGATTAACAACTGTTGTGCTATAGAGTTTCAAAGGTATGTCAGGTACAGCCTGTGCTACCTTCATTGTGGTTCTTGTTATAAGTCAGGGTATTTATTTCATTATGCATGGGATATAACAAAATAAATTTAATACCAGTTTTACCCTAAAAATAGTCATCAAAATTCCAGTAATCTCAGAGTTCCTTAAAGCCGCTAAAATCTTTAAGGAACATGTCCTAACTGTGGTCTCAAATATTAAAAATACACTTGCTATGTCCAGACAGTTTTGCTTGTGTGCCTAATAAGTAGTACTAGCATGGCATCATAGAACCTCTTCTGAAACTTTTTAACTTAAGCTTAGAGACAGGGTATGCCCATGAAGTATAAACAATAGTTGTTTTGATTACCCCATCATAAGGAGGACCCTGCCACAGACACTGGGAACTGTAGACTCATCCTAGTCTAATTTATAAAGCCACAGAGTATATCAATAGGACATCAATAACTGCAATATCAAAAGCTTTATGTAGCTTAGACCCTCAACAGTTTGGGTTTATCATGAGCAGCTTTTCTGTACTTAGTGTAGTAAACTTCTTCAGTAAGATCACAGAAGCATTGTATAGAGGTCATTGGTCCACATAGCCTGCCTGCATCTGGTTAAAGCATTCAATACCATTCCCTTTGCTGGTATTGTAAATAAGCTAAGGGATCTAAATGCGTATGGAATGTGGTGAATAGCAAATTGTCTGAAAGACAGAGAACCCATATTGTTAATGTTCTGATAAGTTTAAAAACAAAAGTAACTAGTGGTATGCCTTTTCTTTTTGGCATATACATCTCGTACCATCCAAATCATAAGCACATACTGTACCTGTGGCTAAATTAAGTTTGCTGTTGATGTTAGTATTGTCCATTCATCCCCTTGAGGTGGAATCCATGCAATAAAAAGTAATCCTTACAAACAAATGTACTGAAAAAAGGGCTAAAATTAAACACAAAAATGTAATATTGTTACAGTTTGGTAAACAGCTGTCATCTACCACTTGCAGTATAGCCAGTAACCCTACTCCAAACTGAGACACAAGTCAGACATCATGGCAACCTTGTTTGACTGCTTCCTTGCTTTCAACCACCAGGTAGTATCTGTAAATAGAAAATCTTTGTCTAACAAAGCTGATAACCTTTGACCTAGAATGCCTTTAGATATCATCACACTATATGTAGTGATGATACATCACTCAGCTAGAAAGACTCTAGAACTTCACAACTAAAAACAGTACATTATTGGTCTCTTTTAGACTCTTCCGTAGGGATGTATTGCATTCTGTACCGTTAAGGACCCAGTCCTCTTTGATTTCATACATCTCTGTAAGATAATCAGCTTCGCAGACAGTGGAACTAAGACTCATCTCCACTGACATGAAAAAAACACTGGAGGGGCTGCTATATTGCCTAACGTTATCCTATTTCCGGAACAAATTCCCTTTGCATGTAATACAGAATGGCACTCTTGCATTTGTCACAATTAACCTTGGCTAATATTTGTTAAATTTTTTATGAGAATATTTACATGTATTGTGAAAACTTAAAGCGGTTTAAAAAAAAAAAAAAAGATTAACCTTGGCTGTTGGGCATTGCTTTTCCCTTCTAGAAGTAGGAGATGCATCATATGAGTGGGCATTAGCAAAGCACAAATGGGCTGTCATCTAACTCGCTTGGTAATTCCTATGATCCCTCCTTTTGGATCACTGCTGCCCACTTCTGTGCATATTGGTACATATGCATGTGAGCTGAACGCTTGGGCTTCCCCAACAAAGTCCTTGACCCTGCACCTACTCACAGCGTTTTTGTACATATCTTTTTAAATCCTGTCTTTAGGCTTGTTTTGGCAAAGATTATTGGGAGGGGGGTGTTACAAATGCTGTATGGAAGGTGTAACATAACAGCTGGGATCCTCTTTGCTGCAAAAACAGTTGTAGATGATCTAGTAATGCATTGTCCCCCCCAGTATACATTTCCCATGGCAAGGTACAGTACTACTGCTTCACCTTTGGTCTCTCTTTTCCTGCCGTTTGTCATAGATGCCATTGTCTGTCAGTCTTTCATGCTTCTTTTTCATCACAGCTATGAATTCAGTGGTAAATGGATTTGTTAGAAGGGTTTTATGGCCCAGTTGTAAAGCAGTCCCTCCTGTTTCTGTGTTGTGGGACTAAATCACAGGTGTTTTAACAAGAAAACACTTTATTTTGCAACTTTTTGTGGTGTATGGCCTCTTATGGTAGTGAGATCTGAGTGACTCTTTGAGTGTTATTTCATATATTTTTTTAGTAAAATTCTTATGAAGAAATCCACTTGAGAGCAAATCAGTGTAATGTTAGAATAGCACATGTCCTTATGGAATGCTTTTTCATGTTCCTGTTTTTAAAAAGGGAGGAAGTGTATGCACCCTTCCAGTAGCACTGTCAGATGACTGTGAAAGTAAATTGCCTCATTACTGATTGTCACTGCTGCAAGTTAATGGTGCAGAGTATCAAAGGTTGCCTTTAAGAGGGAGCTCTATTCTAAGTACATTATCTGCGGTGTCCTCACCATTCCATTATAACCTAAAAGCCTTGTACAGTACCGGAAAACTGGAGAGCTTTTGCAGGTAAAGTAGCTGTTTGCTGTATGACCACAATGTAGCTTTTCATGTTTACTGCTGCTTATTCTTCTTGGCTTTTCCTGGTTAGGGGTCGTCACAGTGGATCACCTGTCTGCTCATGATTGGCAGTGGAGTTTTACAGTGTCGAGTTGCAAGCCCGACGCCCAACCTTCCACTGAAGGCGCACACACTCACACTTAGGGCCAATTTAGAGTGTCCAATCCACCTACAGCATATCTTTGGGATGTGGGAGGAAACCGGAGCACCTGAAGGAAACCCACACGACCACAGGGAGGACATGCAGACTCTGCACGGAAGGTACCCCAGCCGAGGATTGAACCGGAGAACCTCTTGCTGTGAGGCAGCAATGCTAACTGCTGCACCACCGCGGCCACCCGCTTTTCATATTTACTGCTGGTGAGAGTTAAGTCTTTTATCATTTCTCAGTTGCAGCACACACTTTAGGTTTTGACAAATTGTAATGTTTCTTATTTTGAGAATTTGAACAGGTATCAGTCTATGCTGTCCACCCATCAGATGTTCATTTATATATATATATATATATATATATATATATATATATATATATATATAGGTTTTAGTTTTCCTTCTTAAAGAAAACAGATGCAGGTGTCATTTGTTCAGTTGAATATGCATGTCATGTGAAGAAGTTTGCTTTTCTGTTAGTATTCATCCATGGATTTTGTAGTAACTGCATGCATGACTTGGGGAGGCTGAAAGCATCTGCACATAAATAGAATCAGAACAATGTGGGTGGGTAAGATCAGGGCTAGCTCTGCTCTTGGAGTCAGATTTTTGTCCAGCTCTTAACGCCTTTCCATAAATAAGTTGCAGTTCATTATAATCAGAAGAAAGGTTGCATAAAAGTGAGCAAACTAACAGTAGATCACTTTCTCTTTTTCCTGTTGGGGTCAGTTTTTGGGTTATATGCTGCTGCGCTCTACCATACATTCTGCTAACTTCTGGGATGTTTCCATGTGTGTGTGTGTGTGTGTGTGTGTGTGTGTGTGTGTGTGTGTGTGTGTGTGTGTGTGTGTGTGTGTGTGCGCACAGAGACTCTAAGGTGTGGTCCTATTATATCGCATTTCAGAAATGCATTACAAAATTGTTGTAAAGATAAAACTAGAATGTACTCTGAGAAGCAATTGGGAAAAAAAAAATGAACAAACATAGGAATCTGTCCAGTTCCAATCACACCACCACGAGTATGGGGGGGGGGGGGGTTAGAGAAACTACTGGTCTTAAAACTTCGTTGCTGAGCTCAGTCACAATAATTTCCAAAAGTCATGAAACCCAGGTATTGTTCCAAAGCAGCAAGCCTTTATTTGTCACAGACAAGTGATCCTCAGTAACAAAAAAATTAGAAATATTTTAACACTTTTAAACATATCAGCTTTGGTATACTTAGAAGTAGATGTTGAAAATATACACATTGTTTAATTTTAAACCAGCCTGTTCATGGAAAACCATATAAACAGGGCTGTAAAAATTGCATTTTAGAACAGTAAGTACCCACCCCCCACTACTACTGATTAGGTCAAATTAAATCCTAGTTAAGAAAAACACTACCTTCGAACACTACCTGGGTTTCATGATTTTTAGAAATTATTATTATTGTGAATTGAAAAAGAGCATTTGGGGGGAGACCGTCCACTGGTCCCGTATCCCTCGCCCATGGTTAGGTATGTGTACTACTGAATAATAATTTTCTGAGGTAGTAGTGCCTTGGGACCAGGGCAGTTGGCTATAGTGTAGGCCCCTGGACCAAGCTATTTATTGTTAATTTGTTTATTTATTTAACATTTGTTTACTGGGAATGTCCGACTTGGAACAAAGACTATTTTCAGCGGAGGCCCGGGGAGAAACGCTTCAGACGCATGTGTTTGAATTGTGGAAAGAAACTGGTGCACCCAGAGGAAACCCACACAAATGCAGGGAGGACATGCAGACTCCACACAGAACGCACCCCAGTCGAGAATCGAACCGGAGAACCTTGTGATGTGAGGTGACAATGCTACCGCTGCACCATTGCGCCATCCAAATTGTGCTATTTGAGAGCACATACTTGTGTACTTCCTTTATAGGAGGCACCTTAAGGGTCAGGTTGAGGGGAAGAAAGGGCACTTTGTGGTGAGAACAAACTTTATATTTAAATACAGTCTAAGTACTAAAAAAAAAAAAAAAAGGCAGACTTCAGACTGTAGCTTTGATCTGTATGGCAGTCCATATTTTGAGGATATTAGTGTTTTGCAAGCCATTCAGACTTGTTGTCAAAAGGCATCTCAAGCCCTTAAATCAGTTGCTTTTTCTTTCAGTGGAGGAAACCATTAACTTGGGCTGATTGTATTCCACATTAAAGGTCTTCAGATATGCCAGTGGTGTTGGCAAAGGGGGAGAAAGTCCAGAATACTGCCCAGTCACCCTGAGGTGACATAGCATCTCGGGACACCTGCTGTAGCTGGCGTGGGTGACTGGGAGAGAGAAGCATCTTGAATGTACTTAAGGGGAGGGAATAGGAAAACAGTTTGGGTGGTTGTTTCTGCTGCAGAATCCTCACTAAGTACTATAGATATAGCTGGAGGGAGTGCTGGCTTCAAGGGGAGCAGAGCTGTCTTGAGGGATTTTGTCAGCAATGGCAAAGTGACATCAGCAGCGGCCTTTGGTCAGCTGGTGCCCTAGGCAAAAGGGCTCCACAGCACCCCCCCCACACACCACACAGGTGCCCCCATCCTGGTCTACCTACACCAAATAAATAGTGGAGAAGCGCCCCTGCTAAAGCAGTGCCCTAGGTGGCCGGCTATGAGTGACATGCTCTCACTGGCACCTACTGTATGTCGAACCAAGGGGGTGTTAGACAGCAAAGGGATTACAGCCTTAAAATCACAAAACTTCCCAGCCTCAGATAGGTGAAAGCTCTGCCTCCCGCTGCTTGACTCTCGCCTTCTGTATAAACAAATGAACTGTATAGGGCATTAGAGAGAGCAGAGTTGATGGTCAGTGAGGCAGACAGGAAAAAAAACATTAAGCATTCTTAGATGTAAGTAAAGCAGTAGGTGAGGGAGAATAAATAGTTTTGCATTATCCCTGACGTTATAGTTTCACTACTTCCTGATATCCTGCTGTTGCTGAATTCATATTAACATAGTGTTGTTCAAAACATTGAAGGGGGATTGCTGCTGCTGTTAGCATTTATTTTTTATTTTCTGTTTAGATACACAATGCTTCCATAATTAGACATAGTTATAATTCCATATTATGACATGTTTTTGATGAATGGTTTGTATAATTTCCTTAAAAATGCACGCATACATAGAAATTCAGTGGCATTCTTCTTCTATAAACTGCTTTATCTAGTTCTCGTTCCTAGTGGACACAAACTGTACCACACATGACTGGGGAAAACATTGAATAAGCAAAACAAACTGCTTGGTTTGAAAATGTTGACATTGGGCAACCCCCCCTGCACCTTTTGTGTTTGGGGGATGGGGCCTGTGCAGTGCTCATGAACACTGCTTAATTATTGTAACTCTGAAGTAATTCACCCTTGGATAAATTATGTTTTTCTGAGAGATTTTCTGATCTTGGTTTTAATCTGCAGCTATTCTACCAGAAGGGTATGGGTTATATTCCTACTGTAGATGATCGGATTAATTTTCAAGTTTCTGACATTGCAGTGCAGGATTATAGGATGCAGTCCCGAGTGTGCCGTCCTTCAGATAAGACATTAAAGATCCAGTCTGTTTGAGCTGGTGGGGGCTCAGGTGGCTGCAAAATATCTCACAGTACCCATCAAAAAGAGTAGGGTAAGTTCCTTGATGCCCTGGCTAAATTTCCTTTAGGAGTATAAATACCACCTTGGGCCTCCCTGAAAAGAGACCACTAGTCTACTGGGATTAACACAATCAAGAAAAAATAAAAATAATTTTGTATATCCTTTTTTCCAGAGGACTCATTTTATAAGCAGAGTACGAAACTGCTAAGTGTTTTATGGGCTGGTGAGAACAGTATGAGGTTCTAACATCAGTCAGCATATGTCATTTTTGATTTATAGGACATACTATTGGCTGAAGATCCTCACCTTATTTTGCCTTATTCCTTACTTAAATCATGCCATGATCTGCACTTCTGTTTTAAGGATACTTTAACTTTTTCCTGTTTCACAAAAGACCTGAATACATGGTTAAGGAATGGTTAATTGTCATTCAGTTGTTGATTTTTGATTTGCTTCTTAAAATATTGACATGAATTACATGGTGTAGGTAGTAAACAGTTGTTTCCTCTAGTAAGATATAGTAAGTTTTCTATCCAGAGTGAATTCTTGGTGAGTAATATATATTTGTTTACCTTGTATAGTTATGGATCCATCAATTACATTATGGCAGTTCCTGCTACAACTTCTTGAAGACAAGAAGAATGAAAACCTCATATCCTGGACCTCAAATGATGGTGAATTTAAACTGGTGGATGCAGAAGAGGTGGCACGCCTGTGGGGAATGCGCAAGAACAAGACCAATATGAACTATGACAAACTTAGCCGAGCACTGCGATACTACTACGATAAGGTGAGGGTCCTTTCCTGTATGCTTCAGATGTTTTCTTAATTGTCCCAGTGTCTTATAAGTGCTGGCTGCCTTCCATCTGTCTACCCTTTTATTTTCCTGTTTAATGTGCCTTTTGTTTTACCTTTAATCTATTAAATCCCACCATTATCTGCTATTTGGTCATGTTGTTTTCTTGTGTATTAGCTGTATCCGCTCACCCAGTTTTGCAAATTCAGGATAGTTTGCATGCATCATTTTCTTTGTAGTCTTGTTAATTGTTGCCACGAAAGGAGGATGCAGTCATCAGTTTTAAGAATCACTTTGAAGTATGCTACCTACTAACTTTAATTGATGCATTGCTGATTGGATAGATCGGCTTTCTTCAGCTGCACTAATGAAGATGTATTTTAGGAGAAAAAAACAGCAATAAAAGTCAGACCAGCAAATACTGCACATAAAAAGAATATCGTCCGAGTAATCACAACCGCAGCTGCTATAATCCACAAAAGTCTTTTATTAACATAGTTATTGAGTGCTTTCGTCTCAATAAAGAGACTTCATCAGAATAACAAAGAAGCCATAAACAAATCCAGTTTAAATACTAACATCAATTAGAACTCCACCAATAAAATGTTGAATGTAATTTAAATCCTTTACACACCAATTAATTATTTAAAAAAGCCTGGATAGGATCAGCACAAAGCAGCTTTCTGCAGCATATATTATATATTAAACAATATATATGTATTTAATATATATATATATATATATATATATATATATATATATATATATATATATATATATAAAACCAAGATTTTATAAAAAATAAAAAAAAACAGACTATATTATTTTTATGTTCAGTATTTGCTGGTCTTTGACTTTTATTGCTGGTTTCGTTCTTGGTTCCCAAGTCAGAGTTCCATCATGGACTCTTTTTGGACTCTCACGCCCTCCCCCTCAGGGCTATGAATAATTTGGAGTTCACGCTGTTGAAGGAGGAGGTATCGCAGCTAAGAGGTGAACTCACCAAGCTCACTGAGCTCTTTTCTCAGAAAGAAAGTGTTAATGGCTCTTATTTTTTGACCAGTAGTGGTACTAAAGGGCCTGTTTTTCATCTTGGTGATGACGATGGCGCTTCAGTGGGTTGTCAAGGCAACGGCTGTCCTAATGTCTCACAGAATCACGTGATCGGAGAGCATGGTGAACACCAGGAGAATGTTATGGCGTCCAAACCACAGAGAAATGCACAGGAGGGCTTTAGTGCACGTTTTAAAGAGGCTAACATGGAAAATGCACGGCCGGCGGGTTCTAGGAACATACAGGATGGTTGTGCACTTAAAGAAGGTACTGTACTAACTTTTCTGGGGTTTTAGCTCACAAAGTGAGCATAACGGCTTTAATAGTCGTAATAATGCTGGTTCTTATATACAACAAGAACAAAGTGTTTCCAATGGGTCTAATGGACAAACTGATGTAAATGAACATACTTTGGGGGAGTTGGACAATGTTAATAGCCGATACACAAATTTGGTAGCCAAACAATTAATTTTGGACAAAACAATATTAATGCACCCCACAATCCTTTATCGGGTGCAATGCACGTAAAAATGACAATTTTGGTTCTTTAAAGGACATGATATATTTCTTTGAGAAGAGAATTTTTAAACTAAAGACACTGGATATGGATATAGCATATTTTAATGAATGTTTTTAACTTAAAATTGTTCCACAAGGTTTAAGAATGTTTACATTTCCTTTTGGTATTAACTATGATTCAGAAAGTATTGTAGAATTTGTTGCATTTTTTGATGATGGTGTTTTGAATCTTGTCAAAAAGACAGTGTTTTTTAATGAGAAGTAAAAAAACTATGTTAGTCCAGGAAGTTGAATCCCTGGATGGTGAAATAAGACGAGATTTAATGTTTCTTCAATATACTAGCTTCTATTTTATAATTCTTGATAACTTGGAAAGGAGATGTAACAATATATATCATAAAAAGAAACATAAACTAGAGAGGGCTATCAAACAATATAATAATCTGGTATATCCTGTTGGGAGAGTACTTGATACACATAGAGGTAGTGAGAATCAGAAATTAAGTTATAGTGAAGTGGTCATGAATGTTAGTGTGGATTATGAGGGTGGTGGCAATGAACAGCAGGATTTTCCAGGGGTGAGATGCTTAGATGAGAGGCTCACAGGTACACGAGAGTGGGGAATATGGCAGGAATTTTTACCCTGTGATGGGGAGAAAGAACAGTTACACACAGAACAATTAAAGGAATTAAATGAACCCACAAATATTGTGTGTACTTCTGAGGGTTTTACCATTTATAATTACTCAGGGTGATTACAAAAGAATATTTTAGTTTATCGAAAGGTGTTAAATTTATTCCTAAAAAGAGGGGTAATTTAGTGGAAAATCTTGTGGCCTTAAAATTATATATGAGAAAATTAAATCACAGTATATATTTTTTTTAAACTAATGAAACCACCTAACCCCATAAGTGAAAATATGGAGAGTAGAGCAGGTACACCGAAAAGAGTGTATTTAATCCACGACTACATCTTTGTTGGATACATACGAAAAAGTAGTCATGGAAGATATTTATGATATTCATTTAAATGATATAAAAATCCCTTGGAAACTTACCAAAAGAGAATATACTTTGTTAATGGACCTTAGGAAAGATGACTCAGTTCACATCATGACCCCAGGTAAAGGTGTGGGGGTATTGTATAGGGCAATGGACTATTCTAATGTGATGCAGGAAATGTTGTTTGATGGTACAACATATGTAGGGGTCTCCAAAAGTCAGATAAACATCGCCTATTCACATATTGATTCATTTCTAGAAGAATGTCTTATAAATCAGAGAATAGATGTGGAGGTCTACAATTTTTTGTACAATAAAAGAACTAGTATTCTTATATTCTTTGGCATCCCCAAGGTCCATAAAAATATTGAAACCCTTCCTTTTAGACCCATAGTTGCAGCAAGTGGGTGTAAGACGCATCCATTAGCAGTATATGTGGATTTCTGGGTACAACATGTGGTGGAAAAAACCTGAATATCTAATGAAAGACTCGTGAGACTTTTTGGGTCATTTAAAGAAAGAATTATGGAAGGAAGATTTGATTTATTTAACAGTAGATGTGAAAGATGTATTTACTGTTATTCCCAGAGTCGATGGGGATGGCTTTATTTGAAGAGGCCTTGTTCCGTTTTTCTGATCTTATACATGACCAAATCACACTTGTATGTGAAATCATGAGTCTAGTACTAGAAAATAATTATATTTATTTTGGGGGCGAGTTTTATCAGCAGATTGAAGGGATAGCGATGGGGGTGGCTTGCGGCCCTGTGTATGCAAATTTACTATTGTTAGGATGGGAGGCTAACCATGTATTCCAGTGCCCCTTTTGGCACAGAATCAGAATGTGCACCAGATTTCTGGATGATATTTTTATTTTGTGGGATGGACCTAGTATCGAGGTTGAACAATTTGTACAATATCTCAGTAATACAACAGAATTCCTAAAATTTGCATACAAGTTTGATGGTTCCGATATTAATTTCCTAGATATGTATATCTTCCATGACAATAGTGGTTTTAGATCAAGGATTTTTCGAAAGGAAACTTTCTGCAATTCCTGTTTACATTTTCAAAGCAACTATCCTATAACTCAAAAAAGTATTGTGAAGGGACAAGCTATCAGGGTAGCACGCATGACATCACATCATCATGATGTAAAAAGTGAATTAGATAAAATTTGTATTATGTTCCAGGAGAGGGGATACCCCAAAGAAATTGTTATGGAAATAGATGAGATATATAAAAATGGGGTACTGTTTACAAACCATTGTTGGGGGTTTGGTCCCATCCAATACTTATTGTATGACTGACACCAATAAGGTCTCATATGAGAAAGCTTGTGTGTTACAATATAATCATCTAACTAAAAAAATCAAGAATGCCTTGAGCTCCAACTGGAACATATTCAGGGTAAATAAAGATGTTTATAATAAGGTGGGTAAAGAACCTAAATTTGTATATAGTACAGGAGCAAATTTCAAGAAGCTCTTGGAACATAAGGTAGACTGTTTTAGTACAATAGATGTCAGTACAAGGCCTTGTAGAGCTTGTAGTCAGTGCCCCTTCATTTTTTGGGAAAAATCCATTAACCTAAACAGAATGCACAGTAGAGTTTTTATTTTAAAAAGGGTAATTGTAAGACTAGCAAAGTAATCTATTTAAATGTTTGTGCCACATGTTTTTACTTTTATGTAGGCAAGACTGAACATCCCTCAAGATGTAAAATATATGAACATGTAAATGATATCAAAAATGGGAAGCAGAATAGTGCACTGTATAAACATTATCAGACATATTAATTTTGACAAGTTTTTATTTGGAATAGTGTAAATTATTAAATTGGATAGCTGGGGGGGGGGGGAGACTGGAAAAATATTTTAAAGAAAGAAACAGAACGGCAGCTTAGGCTAGCTGCAATGCTCCCCACAGGCTTGAATGATGCGATTTCTATTGTTCCTATGTTACATGAAAAAGCAGGTAAAATATAGTGACCTATAAGGTATATGAGTTTTTTTTTTTTTTTTTAATAAAATCTTGGTTTTATATATATATATATATATATATATATATATATATATATATATATATATATATATGTATATATATGTATATATAAAGTAACTGTATATTGTTTGATATCCAGGCTTTTTTAAATAAATTGATATGTAAAGGATTTAAATTACATTCAACATTTTATTGGTGGAATTCTAATTGATGGTTAGTATTTAAACAGTTTTTTTTAATGGCTTCTTTGTTATTCTGATGAAGTCTCTCTTTATTGAGATGAAAGAGCTCAATAACTGTGTTAATAAAATCATTTTGTGGATTGTAGTAGCTGCGGTTGAGATTACTCGGACTATATTTTTTATGTGCTGTATTTTAGGGGAAAGCTGATAAGGGAGCAGCAGCAAGAAATAACAGGAGGCAGTGTCAGTGTTGACACCTGAAAAGTGAAAATATATGGAGGTTCAGACAGCAACAAAAGCCTCCCTTTGTAACTAAAGGTGTGTGTGTGTGTGTGTGTGTGTGTGTGTGTGTGTGTGTGTGTGTGTGTGTGTGTGCCATCTGTCCTAGGAGCAGAGCCTTTCTTGTTGGGAAAGTTGTAGGATGCAGAGGCCTGCAGAAAATGGCTGTTTGGTGATTTCAAGAAAAGGTGATGGCTGCAGGAAGCTAATAAATGGTTGAGGCTAATTGGAATGGTGTTGGGCTCTGTTATATCAGA
Organism: Protopterus annectens; assembly: GCF_019279795.1. NCBI lineage: Eukaryota > Metazoa > Chordata > Ceratodontiformes > Protopteridae > Protopterus > Protopterus annectens. Next base: position 810,869,383 of record NC_056741.1, on the reverse strand, counting down.
TGAGTGACTAACATATGCAATCTCAAAGAGATAGGTGTCAGTCACTTTCACACATGGACTACCTCACCACCCACTCATTGTTGCCACTTTATGGACTATATGCTCGTCACATGTCTGACTGCAATCAACAAAGCCAGCCATATGGGAAATGTAGCACTAGACAAAGCTTACATACTGTACAGTGGTTCCACCCTGCACCTTTTTAGTGATCCATCCTTGTTTTCGGTCCACCCTAGCCCAACACAATCAAGATAGATTACTTTTTTCATGTTTTTTCCCACACTTTTTGTCTTACTTTTGTAGCTTTTTCCTCCATCCTTTTAGTAAAGCCTAACTGGCCAAGACTCTGTTTTAATAAGTCTGGAAAAAGTTAACTTAATTATGCTAGGTCCTCAGAAGTCTAGATTCTTTTGAGGTGCCATCTGAGAGCTTCAAGAATGTATTCATTTTTAACCTTTTATTTCAGTGATGGCATGAAAGAAAATGAGTAAGGAAAGACATTCAGACTTTTTTCTCTTAATGAAATGAGTTGTATCCAAAGCTTAATGTTCAAAGCTATCAAAGTAGTAGTTCCCAGTAAATCAAGATGAGAAATGCTTGTAAGGATGTATAGATCCTAAATGGAAGAAGTGTTTGGCTGCCTACTCCTCCAAAACAAGATGGACACCTTTTGTGTATCCCTCTGTTAGAGTGGTATGAAAGTAAAAGCATAAATGGCCACAGGCATACATTGTAGAGCTGAGGATCTGAGGGAGGAAACCAGAGCACCTGGATAAAACCTACAGATGAGGAGTGCAGGAAGACTAGACAAAGAAGGCATTTCAACCAAAAACCCAACAACAGAACCAAGCCCTGTGAGCTGGTAATCCTTCTTGGTGAGCCACTGTGTCAGCGATCACTTGCTTTCACACACATCCTGCCTAGGCCTTCAGTCACTTTTTTGTGTCCAGTGCTGATTTTTTGTGATGGAAAGTTAAAGTTAATTTTAGAAACCATGTAGTTCTTCCCCATACTCTGAGATTTTCAACATAGACAACTACCAAATGCATAAATTTATAGCAACTCTATTCACTGTGCACACCTGTGGTAGTGCTGCGGTAGCGTTGTCGCCTCACAGTTAGACGTTGCCCGTTCGATTCTCAGAGCGTCTTCTGTGTGGCGACATGCGTGAACGGGCGTTCCTTCGTTGAAGGTTGTGCGTTAGGCCCGGCGAGCCAGCACGTAAAACTCTACTGCCAATCATTAGCGGACCGGAGTTCCGCTGTGGCGACCCCTAACCGGGAAAAGCCAAAAGACACAAACAAACAAATTCACTGTGCACACCTCAGACTTCTGACTGTGCTGAAAACAGCAACAGTAAAAGTATTCCGACTGGCTTCACATAAATGTTCACTAGTTATGCAAGCTAGAATAAATACTTAAATTAACCAAATGACAACAGGGTCAGTCATTTGTATACAGCAGTGCCCCCTGTAACTAGCAATTAAAGCCAAATACATTGACTGTATACTCATCTGATATGAGATTGGAATACAGTAAAAAAAAAAAAAAAAAAGTCTATAATAACTGGCCACAATAATTTAACACACGTCCCCACTAATTAGAATAAATTCTGTTGCTGTATACACTTCCATGTTTACTGGGATGAAGTGAATGAACCATTGTGTAAATAGCTGATTGCATCAAAACCATACAGTGTGCAACTTATTGCAAACACCTGTACACACACTTGGAGATGCACACTGATGAGACTGTCAATTACAGCTGTTTTTATGACTGTGATTGTACACCTTTGCATTCTGATTGCAGTCAAATGAATTAATATATACATAAATAACTACCACATGGATATATCTTAGCTCACTGCCGTCCAAATGCATTGCACCCCCCCCCACATACAGTGGATATAAAAAGTTTATATACCCCTGTTAAAATGCTAGTTTTTTATGAAAACGAGACCATAAAAATCATTTCAAAACTTTTCCCACCTTTAATTTGACCTATAACCTGTACAATTCAGTTGAAAAACAAATCTGTTAGGGCAAAATATATAAAAAATAAAAAATGTACACTACGCTGGTTGCATAAGTGTGCACACCCTTAAACTGATGCTTTGTTGTTTGTTTGCACCCTTAGACTAATACTTTGTTGAAGCACCTTTTGATTTAATTACAACATTCAGTCTTCTTGGGCAGGAGTCTAACAGCATGGCACATCTTGACTTAGCAATATTTGTCCACTGTTACTTGCAAAAGAGCTCCAAATCTTTCAGATTGCGAGGGCATCTGTTGTGCACAGAGCTCTTCAGGTCACCCCACAGATTTTCTATTGGATTTAGGTCTGGGCTCTGGCTGGGCCTTTCCAAAACTTTAATTTTCTTCTGGTGAAGCCATTCTTTTGTTGATTTATATGCATGTTTGGGGTCATTGTCATGTTGAAAGGTGAAATTCCTCTTCATCTTCAGCTTTCTAGCAGACACCTGAAGGTTTTGGGCCAAACGTGACTGGTATTTAGAACTGTTCATAATTCCCTCCACCTTGACTAAAGTCCCAGTTCCAGCTGAAGAAAAGCAACCCCAAAGCATGATACTGCCGCCACCATGCTTCACCGTGGGGATGATGTTCATTTGGTGATGTGAAGTGTTGTTTTTGCGTCAAACATACTTTTTGGAATTGTGGCCAAAAAGTTCAACCTTGGTCTGATCAGACCATAAGGCATTTTTCCCACATGCTTTTGGGAGACTTGTTGTATTGTTTTGCAAATTTTAGCTGGGCCTAGATAGGCTTCCATCTTCCAACCCTACCCCATAGTCTAGACATATAGAGAATACGGGAGATTGTTGTCATATGTAGTACACAACCAGTACTTTCCAGAAATTCCTGCAACTTCTTCAGTGTTGCTGTAGGTCTCTTACCAGCCTTCCTGACCAGTTTTCGTCTTGTCTTTTCATCAATTTTTGAGGGACATCCAGTTCTCTGCAACGTCACTATTGTCCCATATTTTCTCCACTTTTTGATGACTGTCCTCATTGTGTTCCATGGTATATCCAGTGCTGTGGAAATTTTTTTGTACCCTTCTCCTGACTGATACCTTTCAACAATGAGATCCCTTTGATGCTTTGTAAGCTCTCTGCAAACCATGACTTTTGCTGTAGCAGGCAACTGAGTAGATGTCAGGAAAATCCTACTAGGACAGCTGAACTTTATTTGGGGTTAATCAGTTTCTCTTTAATTGATGACAGGTGTGTACCCAAGAAGACATGATGCTATAATTAAATCAAAAGGTGCTTCAACAAAATATTAGTTTAAGGGTGTGCACACACAACAAAGTATTAGTTTAACGGTGTGCACACTTATGCAACCAGTGTGTTGTAAGTTTATGTTTTATATTTTTTCTCCTAACAGATTTGTTTTTCAATTGAATTGTGTAGGTTATCAGTCACATTAAAGGTGGAAAAAGTTTTGAAATGATTTATTGTGGTCTCATTTTTTATATCACAAAAATCTGGCATTTTAACAGGGGGTGTGCAAACTTTTTATATCCACTGTACCTCTTAACTTGACTAAAGCAGAAAGCTAAAAGTAATGGGGGACAATGGGACAAAGTTAGGGATAGATATTATCCTTATATAATGAGAACATTACTGGAATAATGTGCTTTTCATTAGTATGATTTTTCTCAGTGTTGCTGTGTCTAAATCCCAAGCATCTGCCTTAGTTAGTGACTATAATTCTCACTAATTTGCTTGGGGGAGAAAAAAAAAACATACATTACGAGGAGCCCACTAAATAAGAGGCAAAATCAGAGGCATTTTTTGAAAGCGAAGTATCAAATAGTGGCCATGCACAAATTTTAATGGAAATGGGTAGCTTTAAATGGGTTGACAAAATATTAATATAAATTGCTGTTGGCTCTGTGACATTGATTTTAGACAACAGTAGCTGTATAAGGTATAATACCAGTAAATGATGTGTGTACGTTTGACTGATTCCTACAACACTGTATTCTCTAGTACATACCTTTAAAATGCCTTTTGTTGGCAAATGATTTGACTGCACTCCAACTTCGTAGACAGTCTGAGGAGCACTTGCCTGGGTCCCCTACTTGGCATCTCAGCTATGCTGTATATTTTTTACAAAACAGTATTATTCTCAATTAAATAATCTCATGTTACGTTTGCAAGTTAACATTTTGTTACACACACACACACACACACACACACACACACACACACACACACACACACACACACACACACACACACACACACACACACACCAACCAAGGGTGTAAAAAGGTCTGTTTCTACAAAGTTCTGTATCCAAATACTGACAAAAATTAAAAACATAAGCTATGGCCCTCTGCTACTCACTGTCTTACCCTGAGGTGAATGTTCAGAACAAAACTGTAAGACCAAGTGAGCATTACAGAAATCAGTTTAGGGCAGGCTTGATTGATTGATTGAGCAATATACTGAGAAATCCTGCCCATCACCAGTTTTGCATCCTGAAATAGATTTATTCCAGTAGAAAAAATAAAATTAATGTAGTAGAATGAATCATTTTAAACTTTGTTCTTTGTTTTACATAAATGCATAATGCTTTGAAACTGAGAATGTCTGTAGGGCAGCCAGACTGACTTAACTAGCCTGTCTGTATTCTGTGCAATTCTGTCCTACTCCCATCTCAATAACTCACATCAAACTCTGATTCTTCCTTTCTGTTTTACTCTGAAATTTAACCAGATTTGAAGGAAACCACCTGGATTTCATCAGGAATTGCTAATGTATTTATTTTATAATGGCAGTGGCAACAGCCTAATCATGAAACAGTATGTCCACATAAGCATCACAACTGTCTACTGTAGCCATAAATCTTCATAGCTGAATTGTGAAAGTGAAATGGCAAGTTAGCATAATTCCTAAGTACAATGCCAGTTCTTTTAGCTTAGAGAGTAAAGTCTTGATTATGACTCGGGCAGCCAGAGTTTGACTAGTGGCCTTAGGTGACTTTTGGAACTGGTGAGAGAAGGATTTGCGTGATGAGACTTAAAACTGCTGGCCTCCCTTTTGGTGGGTGGTGGAGAGGAGAGGCGTATTGTTGCGGTCACACACACTACAGTAGAATTTTCCATGGAGACTAATGGATCATGTGGAAATCCTCTTCTTTGGGGGGTTTGCCAGTTGATCACTTCATGGAGCTGCAATGTGCATAGTGAGGGCCCCATTGCATGTCAGGCTGTTATATTACAGAATATTAGCAGCAAGTCAAATCTGCAAAGAAAAGCTCTGATACTTCTTACAGCAATGGCACCATATGTAATAAACCTGACCCTTAACCCCAGAAAATGAATGATGATAGGGCTTTCTCCAGGAGGAAGGGTAACTGTCGTAGACAGTGAAGGACTAGAGTGGGGATGGGTTTGTAAGGGCAATTACACCACTGTTGCAGATTCTGTAGTATCCAGTCCCTTTTGTATGCCTAATGCCTTTTTTATTCAGGGCCACTACATGGTCAACTCACCAAAACTCTTTAAAAGTATAATTTAGCATGGCACTTAGAGTATCTGTAACAAAAAAGCTCACCTGTAACAATATCACAGTGTGTCAAATTAGTTTTTTTAACCATTAATTTAACAACGATAAGCACAGTGGTTAGAAAGAGAGATTTTTGTTAAAAGTACCACAAAGTTTCCTGTTTATTACAGTCGATTGTGAGGTGTGCTGTATGTACTGCAGTACCATTTTTTGTTTTAGTACTTTAGTCTACTTTATGCATTTTACAATATATTTTAGTCAAAACTGACCCTATTCTTATCTGGTACATTATGTGCCTCACATGCTGCTTTGTATTGCACTTGCTCTTAATACTGGGTACTGGCTTGTACATGCTTTTTGCATAAAAGTATACTCATGTTGCTTTTATCTGTATGTGTGTAATGCATTTATACTTGAAGTTTTTAATATGTTCATTTTACTGGTCAGGTGAACTGGTTCATCTCTGACCCCTTTCATGCATGATCTAGACCCCTAGGGCATTTGAGGTTTACATGTCTGAATAGAACGTAGTGGGCAGTCAGCCAGCATAGTTTTGGAAAGTGGCAGGACATCGGCACACTTGTATCTTACCCACACAGACACTGGGAGAACACGTAAACTACAGATGGACCAGAGATGAGAATTGAACCCAGAAAGATGGAGGTGTGAAACAGAGAGCTTAAGCACTGTGTGTGCATACAAGAACCTTATAGTTGAATGGTGATAAGGTGGTCCACACTGGGAATAACCAGATGCAAAGTTTAAATTCCACTTGACTGGAGCTTGCCCATCATTACAGCTGTATGTACTGTAAGGAAATTCACTTATTATTTACATGCAGCCTAATTATAAAAATTAATAGAACATTGGTCCAGGATTTCTGAATATATTGATTTTTTGGGGGGCATGCCTACCCTTGCTGTTTCCGTCAAGGGGTGTTATGCCTCCCTACTCTTCTGACACTTGTTCTCACCCCTCAGTTGCACAGCCTTAAGGATGAGTGCTGTACTGAAAATCTTTTACTCGCTCTATTGCATTCATCACTTTGTGCAGTCTTGGTATGGAATACTGAAACAGTAGGATGGAGAACTGCATAAATAGAGGATAATGAAACGTTTAACCTTTGTCTTCATATATTATTCATTTTCTGAATGCTGTTTCCAAGACTCTGATTTTTTTAGTCAGTGTTTCCGTCTTCAAGTTTTATAAATTGTTGCAAGTCATAGGAAGTGAAGTGTGGGCCTGTCATGTGTAATATATGAATGTCGGTTGGTCTATGTGACTGAACTTGTAACTTCCATAACGTAGTCATTCTGGCTATGTCTTGGAAGAAATGTGCACTTTGTAACCTGCAGACTCCCTGTAGTTAGGCATAGCCAAAGTCATGTGCCCTTTGCACTACATCTGTCATTTTTTCCTAGTTGCACAGTATGTTTGTACTGTATACTTTGAGGGAGGTAGCATGCACCACATTACAACGATCGTTTCTGGTTAACTGTAGTTTTGCGTTGTGTGCCATGAGCTGTTCTACATTTTTATTTATTTAATATTTTTTTACCGGGAAAGTCGACTGGGTTTGACCACATTTTCAGCGGAGGCTTGAGGAGGAAAGCTCCACAGTACACATTAAACAGAATTAAAAACTAGAACAATGGTTACAAATACTAAGACAATAACAAAGTAGTGCAACATGTGAAATACAATAAAATAAAAATAAGCAAAATATAAAGGCAAGAAGTAAAATAAGCATAATATAAAGGCACCATGCCCCAAGATTCTCACTACACCTTTCTAAACATACTGGAAAATATTAAGATACAACCAAACACCCTAATACTGGGTGATTTCAACTACCCTGCAATGAATTGGGAAAAGTACTCGGGTACCAACACCTTTGCCCAACGGTTCTTGGAATTCATAAATTCCAACACTCTGGATCAACCAATCCATAGTCCCACCAGGGGCTCAAATATCCTAGACCTGGTCATTACCAACATGGGAGATCGATGCTCCACACCAATGGTCACCCCCTCATTGGTCAGGTCTGACCATTAGCTAATCACCCTTGACGTCCACATCCCACCCCCACCCCCCAGTTGGGAAACCTCCATAAAAAACTTCTCCAAAGCTACTTAAATCAGAAGTGACAAACTTCATGACACCCATGCAACGGGAACTGAAAGTTCGACTGCCGAATCCTACACTAAGGCACTGTCCGAGCACAACCACTCATGCATGAATCATGCCATTCCAAGTAGAACCAAGACGCTCTCCTCCAAAACAAGGAAGCCAATCTGGTGGTCCCCTGCCATAAACAAACTGTACAACAGAAGGAAGAAACTGTTGCAGAAAAGAGGAAAATCTCAGGATGCAAAATACTCCCTTACCAGCCTCAGTAAAAAGCTGAGATCCCTCATAAAATCCTCCTAAGCTAGTTACGAAAATAAAATTGCCAAAGATTCCAAGGACAACCACAAGGCATTCTATAGTTATGTCAAGAATCTAAATAGAAATGTTCAGATATGCTGTGAGCTACAACAGAAAGACATTAAATAATACTGATCCCAAGGATATTGCCAATATCCTGGCAGATCTATTCAGTGCCAACTTCACCCCCTTCTCACCTCCGAAAGGGCCCATCTCAATACCAAAAGATTGCTAAATTCCGATAATCACGGCCACACAGGTAAAAAACACACTCTCCCGGGCTGTGTACTACATGAACTACAAAATGAACTGGCACCTCACCTAAGTGTCATGTTTAATCATAGCCTCACCTCGGGCTTTGTGCCCAATGAGTGGCACACAGCTACAGTTATCCCACTCCACAAGGGGGGATCCACCTTGGATCCTGGGAACTATTGTCCCATCAGTCTGATGAGCCTGATCTGCAAAGCCATGGAACGCATCATCATAGAACTGATAAACAAAGACATTGGCAACCTTCAAACACTGGACCCCACCCAGTTTGGTTTCGTAAAGGGCTGATCTTGTCTCCTCAACCTGATTGACTTCTTCGAATCAGTCTCCAAGAGCCGTGGACAAGGGCAAGGCGGTCCACACAGCCTATCTGGACCTCGCCAAGGCCTTCAACACCATCCCCCAGTCTGGAATCATAGATAAACTTACTAAGCTGGGCATTAATACCTACATCCCCCATGTGTTGCCAACTGGCTTACTGACAGAATCCACACTGTAAAAGTACCCGACTCAAAATCCAGCTCCAGACAAGTGGAGTACCTCAGGGTTCAGTCCTGGGACTGCTGTTGTTTGACATCCACTTCTCTGAAGTACAGGCCAGCACTAAGGGACTCTGGCTAACAAAGTTCGCAGAGGACTGCAAACCGGGAGCCATTATTGAATCCCCAAATTATGTTGATATTCTACAAAAGGGCCTTACAGAAACAGATGCTTGGTGCCAGAGCCATAGGCTCAAGCTCAATGCCAAAAAATGTATAGTTATCCCTTTTGGGGAAAAACATGTACCCATGACATAAGTAGTAGTACACTAAACACCGAAAGTGTGATAAGGGACTTGGGGACACAGGTGGACAGTGATCCCACCTTCGATAACTACATTGCCGCAACAGTCAGGAAGTCCTTCTGTGTGGCACACCTCCCCACTAAGGGCTTTTCTTCCAGAAAAAAGGAGGTCATTGTCCCACTGTACTCATCCCTCATTAAACCCATTTTAGAGTACAACTCCCACTTGGTATATGCCTCACAAGACATCTGCAACAACTGGAAAGGCCACAGAAATATCTCTCACAAGCCTAAAGCAGATGCTGTATGCTAGCTGTCTAAAAAAAAAAAAAAAAAAAAAAAAACTCCAGCTATACTCTGTCGCATATTGCCTACTCAGAGGTGATCTCTGCTTAACATACAAGGCCATGTCAAACCCAGAGCTGTTGGACATGCTACACTTAAAGAAATCCCAATCCCACAGAGCCACACATTCCAAGGATCTAAACCTGGTCACCACAATGAACAAAACATGCTGGAGGGATAGGTTCCTGACCCAAAGACTCCCCATACTCTGGAATAGACTGCCCATACATGTCAAGCTGAGCGCCTCTTTGGCCCTCTTCAAAAGGAACCTTGACGATTGGATGGGAGATAGGAAATTCACCCCAGGGATCACGTCAGTCACCCTGCTAGACAGGGAACCAGGGAAGTGAATATTCTGGGAAGAAATAGCCAGGGAATTGTTATGGCTAGGCTTGTATAGGCCCTAGGGCCGATAGCCTAGTACCAGTTTATGAACCTATAGTTGACCATACATTATATACAAGGTAGAAAACCGTTCTTAATATGCATGTTATATAATGATGTATGAAAAATATATAAACAGAGTAAGTAATATATAAACAGAACAAGTAATAGGTTGTAAAAGCCATATATGGTTTATATTTTTTACTACAGTAAATAAGATTTCTGTAGCACCAGGCTCAGCCTTTAGTCTGTAGCATCATACTCAGTCCTCAGATTGTTCATACATCTCTCTGGCCAGTCAAATGCATTTCTCCGTGTAGGCAGCTTAACAAGGCTGTTCATTTTTAACATCAGATGTTCTCCCTCTGACCGCTGTTGCTACACCACTGCCCCTTCTGGAGACATGATCCACAGAGTCTCCCTCTACAGTGGCAGACTACCACACAACTCCCACATTTTCCATTCTCTTGTGACAGCACTGGCTGAGCCCTTTCCCTGATATTGACTGTTTTGTAATGTACAGATGTCTGTGATTCATCCATTATAGCTCTCTATCTTCCCTGTAAGTTGTCCAGGATCCCAGCATAGTTGCTTTCCTATTTTGGACTTTTCCCCACTGGTTTCTTACTTTGTTGGTACGCTTGCTGTTTTCTCTAGCATTTCCTTCACTTTGTATTTATTTTGTGGCATCAGTAACGTAGTTGAAAAATGTATTTTTATTTTAATATTTTATTTAACAGTTGAGCTGTTGCAAGCTGCCAATTCTCAGCTTTTGCTGCTGCCCTCTCAATTGATATTCTTCACAGTTTCAGTAGATCTCTTTACTTAGCATTTGACCTTGAATAGTGAAGACTGGATATTATAAGTTTGAATTTTCAATCATGTACAAGTCTGAATTCCTGACCTGTGTATTGTGAACTGTTGTTGGGTGTGACAGCATTAAATGTTCATCATAAGGTCACTATTGCTGTAGCAATCATAATGTATGAAAATTAGAGAGAGGTTGACTTTTAACAAACTGGCCTTGACTCTCAGAGCTCTGTGTACATCAGAGTGCAGGATAGCTTTCACTGCATATAGAGATGCAGCGTCCTATCCTTGATAAAAGGTCTTTGGCCTTTGCAGTCGTCAGATGCTTTTGTGCTGCAGGTATATACACATCTCTGTCTTAGTAAACTGTTACTTATTTTGGCCTACCGCCCCACAGAGCTCCTGTGGAGAATCTGTAACAAAAAAAAAAAAGTGACCCATTGTGGAAGGGTCTTCTATTTCAATTTTTTTTCTTGTTAATTACTGTTCTAATTTTAGTTGTTTGTAAAATCTGTTGGGTAACTGTTGCTGTTCACTGGGTATGCCTTGTGCTGGTCAAAAGAGTGATGTCAAATGTGGATGTAAATCCCGATATGAATATTATTATTCTAAGGAATTTTCGTTTAGGAGAGTGGCTCCTTTTGATGGATTGCCAGATGTGTGCAGGCTTTAATGTGAAAATCCATTGAAGTAGAAAAGCCACAGTTAAAGGAAGATCTGAACAGTTGTCTTTCTCTTTTGAAAAAGCCCGTAATAAAGAGCACCAGCATAAAGAGGACGAGGGAGAGAGGACCCTTAGGAAAGATGCCTAGGAAAAGAGGATTACCTTAGTTGCATCACAAAGACCTGAAGATTCTTCATCCAGTGAGTCAGTTTTATAGTCCATGATAGAGGTGCATTATATGTCTGTTGGCCACTGTATGATGCATTTGGAAGCAAATATGTATGTAGCTGCTAGCACACCTTCTGAGCAAAGTACCAGCATGAATGTTTATTGTATGTACCATTTGTTGGAGTGGCAGACCTCCAATCACGGTTACTGCTGTTTCACCAGGTGGAAGAACTTTGGGCTTCATTTCGGACTCCTTAGAAGCTTGAACTGACAAACTGGGTGATAGGCCATAAGAGTTTAAGATGGATTTTATGGAGTCAAGAAAGTCCATCTCTCAGTAAGCCAGCACAAGTGAGGCACCCCTTTGCAGGATATGGGTTGCCAGGTGTTTAAGACCTGAAGTGCCTGGCCAAGGAACTGTCTCAGTAATGGTAAACAGTGGTTAACAGATTTTTGTTTTCCATTCTGCCAGAGCAGGTCAAGCAGAAGAGGGACCCTTCAATTGCCATGGAAAACAATTCACTCTTGGAGGAAAGTAAAACTGTTGACTTGGGTTCTGTGTCATCAGTGGTGCCCTCCAAGTGTGACGCAAGTGAAATGTCTCCCCACTAGACAAGTGCGTCTTTTGGAGACACCCTCATAAGGACATGTGAACATTTTAAATGAGAAATTGAAGGAAATGTCCATAGTAAAAAGAGATACCTTGATTGATTTGACATGGAAGAGCCCAAGTCTACAGTGGTTACTCTGGTACTTGACTCTTTTTTTGAAGATGCCATCTTAGCAACCTTCCTACAGTCAGACTCCTAGCCTCCAATGGTAAGAAACCAAATAGGTTTTGTAGGGTGCAACAAGCCACATCAGTACATCTACAAAAATCTGGTGGTAGATTATATGGTTATTTTCTGAGAGACTCCCAAGAGAAATAAGCTAGTACCAGGCCTAGATGCATTTACCCAGCGGTAGGGAAAACATCGTCCTGGAAATATTTAAAAAAAAAAAAAAAAAAAAAAAAGTGTTTTCAGTCGCCCTGGTCTTTAGGGTCATTAAGTTGTCTGACACACAGTAAGTACCAGCCACGGATCCTGGCCAAAGTAGGGGGACTCGTTCACAGCAATTCAGGATGCATTCCTAAAGTCCCAGATTCTGAAACTTGTTCAGCTCTCCCATAGTGTGGGAAAATGTAAGATTGTTGCAGTGTGGCAGAGACTATAGAGTGGCTGCCACCAGTTCAGTCATCCGGTACCATGGTGGGCTTAGGTTTCAAGTGTTATATCAGGCCATCAAAGGGGAGCTTTTTAACACCCATTTAGACAAGGAATCCTTGTTTGGGGAGTATTTACATTATACATATTGATGTGCATTTGCTCAACATTTTATTCCTTTGAATCATATTTGTTGAATGAATGTCTTTGTGACAAACGTCTATTATTGTACTTGCTAATCTGAGAAATGCTCCCAACATATATTTGACTTAATTCATAGCATCTTTTTGGTTTTAACTGTTTAGTGGTTCTGAAGTTGTATGTTCGACATTTTATAACTGCAGTGTTATTAGTTTACCCTGTTTAATACATGGCATCCATACAATATTAGTAGTATGTTAAACTGGCAGCAATGTTTTCTTTTCTCTACACTGTACTTCCTACATCTTATATTACCTACGCTGAATGGAGTTTCATCAGTCTTTTGCAACAAGGAACATGTCCTTAGCTGTTTGCTTCTTAGACATACACCTATTTGTAAGGTTATTTTTAAACTATGCTATTTTCCCTCTTTGTCATTGACTGCTTATGGAATTTCAGCGTATAAGTTATTTGAGTCTTTAACAACACTTAATGTTAGTGTAGTCTACTTGACGAATTTGGTACTCTGCTCCTCTGTCACTCTCTAGGTTTATACCTTCTGACATTATATACATTATAACACTCCTTCTGCATCTCTAATGTGATTTTATTATACGTTGGAGTATACTCTCTTGCCCTTAGTGACGTGAACAAGCAGAGGAAATAGTTCTTGGTTTATTAGGATAAGTTATGCTATTTGTGCTCTGTTCATTTAACTTTTTAGCTCTGGGATCCCACAACTACATAACTGTTGATGTTATGTAGTCCTATCTCACCTCCATTATTACATGTGGGTTCGGAGCTGAGACTCGGCCACTTAGAAAGCCTGAAAGCTTCTGATTGGCTCGTGGCTAATAGGTATCCCATGATGCACGCGCACATTCCCCAGATCTCGTTTGCCGCGTCTTCAGTCGGAAGCTTCTTTTGGTTGGCCGTGGCTAAGTGATTTAGTTCTTTATTATTCTGCTTGTTAGAAGTTTTTAACTTTGTGTGAAGTGCTTTTCTTATTGCTGTTAGCCTTATTGTGATAACCGATTGTGTCAATTTAACCGGACTTGACTTTTTCCTGGATTTGACTTTTTCTGCTATAAAATTTTGGGCCTGTTGGCCTTTTTTGTGTGTTCCCATGAGTGTGTGTGTTTGACTAAACCGGTTGACTTAGAGGTATTAGTCTGTTCCCCTTTCCTTTATACTAGGTTTGTTTAAGTTAGAGAACCTAGTAAAACTTCTCTTGGTTGTTTGTTGTGAGAAGTAGGGCTAGATCTGTTTAAGCTCGAGGATCTAGTTCCTCTCTTATTGAGTGAGTATGTTGTTTTTTTCTCTTCTATCGCCCATTGAGACTGCCATTATATCTAAAGATCATAAACAAGATTTAAAATGTGTACTAAGTGCTCTCAAAAAATGTCCATCACCGATGGACATAGTGTCTGTGTGTACTGTTTATGGGCCATACATCTTCGAGACTTGTCTCTTTTGCCATTCCTTTAGTCCTAGAGTGCTCCAGGAATGGAAGAATAGGTTGATTCTAAAAGGATTGTTAAAACCTTCTTTCAAGGAAGACCTAGCCAGTTCGTCCTCCTCTACTAGGTCGCATTCTTCCAGTAAAGATAAGGGCAAGACCTCCAAAAGGCCTTCTCCAGCCTCAACTTCTGTCGCTGAACCTCCACAGAAGTTACCTAAATTGGAGATGGTCTCTGTCTCTTCGGCTCCACTGTCCTCTGAGCCTATCGAGATTCTGGACATGGACATTGCAGTGTCGGCACCCAGTGCTTCGGTACCACTCACTAGCAGCCCTCTTCGGAGCCGGTCTACAGACATTCCACCGGTCTCCCCTACTTTAAAATTGCCTATATTACAGAGAGCGAGGTCTCCAACACTGTCCTCCAGATCCTCCAGGAGCTTTTCTGAAGAAGACATCGAGAGAGTGGTGCTCAAACTCCTTAAGTCGTCGGCCTTGCCAAAATTTTTATAGGATCCGACCACTTCTGTCTCTGAGCCAACTCCTGTTACCGACCCTGCTCTTTTTCCTCCTCCAACCCAGATTGGGCCTTTGGAGCCAATGCTGCCAGTACCGACTACAGTGGTTTCCTCTGCTCCAGTACCCCGGGTGGTTGTCTCTGAGCCGAGCCCCACTCTGACACTGTCGGCGCCGTCCGAAGTGTCTAGGGTCCGAAGCTGTTCGGTCGGGCCCCAGGGGGACACTTGGAACCAAACCTCTTTGGTGTCGAGTCTTCCTCTTGGTGCGTCAGCCCGAGTGAGCTCGGAACCTATATTGTTCTCTGAGCTGATTCCTTTGGAGCCATCAGTGCCTGCACTCTCCTCAGAGCTGGGGTGTCGTTTGGAGCCAGAGGAATCGGTTTTCGTGAAGATGAGGAGCATGTTGGATAGTTCATCCATACCACGTAGGAGTACCAATGCTATACTCCCTCAAGCACCGACTACGGTCTCAGCATTCTCTGTCCCCCAGGATGGTAGAGACTCATAGCCTCAAGACCCCCGTTTGGGTGGTCCCCGATCTTCCGAGTCCTCCCCAGAAGACCCCACTGAGGAGCCCCCTCAGAAGAGATCATGTAAGAGGAAGCATGTAGACTCCCCTGATGAGTCTGTCACATCTGACACTGACCTCGATGAGTTGGAGGGGTCCCCTAAGTCGTCCTCTGAAGATGTCTCCTTTGCAGACATTTTGGAGATCCTCAGGCAGAGAGGCGGCTGGCCCACCTTTACCCCTTCCGATGAGTCATTGTACCTGAAGGCTTTTGGGTCTCAACCCTCAGCTTTATGGGTGTCTCCTCCATTTGATGAATTGCTAGATCTCGTGAGTCAGAAGGCATAGCAGACTCCCAATGCCGTGGAACCGGTCCCCAGGAGGCCGAGTAAATTTCTCTCTGCCCCTAAGCACAAAGAGTTTTTATCTAAGGGTTTACCTGTTGATGCCGTGGTGGCGGCGGCCACTAAGAAGGAGCTAGCAGAGACTACTTCTATCCATCCACCTAACAAGGAATCTCGAATGATGGATAGGTACCGGAAGCGTATCTTCTCTTCAGTAGCTTTTACACTCCGATCGCTGAACTATCACATTTTACGAGACTTCAGAGAGATCTCCTAAAGGAGTTAGGAGATGCTCTTCAAGGTACCTCGACTGAAGCAGTCCTATCTACAGTGTCAGCACAGTTGGCTACCCTCACATCTATTGTTCAATCCTCCATGTGGCTGATCTCATATGCAGCTGATGGTACGAGTAGGGTGGTGGGTTCAGGAGTCTCATTAAGGAGACATTCCTGGATGCGTCTATGCAACTTTGCTGAGCCTTTCAAGTCTACATTCACCAATGCTCCCGTGGACGGATCCTCTCTTTTTGGACCCAAGGTGAAAGATACCCTCACCAGGTGTGAGCAGGAAGGAAAGACTCTCTCTGCCGTGGGACTCCGTTTTACCGTTCCTTCTAGACCTTACCCTAAAGGTCAGAAGAGAGGCAGAATGTGGTTCAAGAAATCACAGAGACGTTTCTAGGACGCACAAGGGGATTCCTTCTTCAGAGGCAGGGGAGGAGGAAGTAATGGTAGACGTTGCCCTAGAGGCAGGGGAAGCCCACTAAATCAGGGAGGTCGCGATTCCTTTTGTGACCGTCCCTATCGATGTTCCTGATGTGGAACCTGACTGTGCATCTCTGGAGCCGGTCGGGGATCGCCTGTCGTTGTACCCAGAAGCCTGGCTAAATCTCACTCGAGACAAGTGGGTACAAGACATCATTACCAGAGGTTACTCTATACCCTTTTCCCATCCACCATGCCCTCCCAAAAGGATCCCAGATGTGCCATCCAATCACAGGGATCAAGCGGCTATAGAGATAGAAAAGCTGCAACTAAAAAGAGCCATCCAAAAGGTCCCAACAGACCAGACATGATTCGGAACATATTCCAGGTTCTTTTTAGTTCCAAAAAGAACAGGGGACTGGAGACCCATCCTAGACCTCAGCAGGTTAAATGAGTATGTTAAGAAGTCCAAGTTCCGAATGGTCACTCTACAATCCATACTCCCTTTGTTTGGGGAGAGACAGCTGGATGTGCTCACTAGATCTCCAGGATGCCTACTACCACATAATGATAGACAAAGCATCAAGGAGCTACCTACGCTTCCGGCTGGGAGCCAATCATTACCAGTTTCAGGCGCTGCCCTTTGATCTCACCACAGCCCTCGGGTGTTCACCAAGTGCATGGTAGTAGTCACAGCTCATTTGTGGAGCCAGGGAATCTAAGTCTTTCCATACCTGGACGATTGGCTCCTGACCGCCACCACCAGGCATCCCGTAATTCAATAGAGAGATTCCACAATCAAGCTCTGTTCCCAGTTGAAAATCTTGATAAACTGAGAAAAATCCTCTTTTTTTTTTTTTTTTTTTGCCCACTCAGTCTATAACTTTTATAGGAGCAAACATAGACACGGTCGAGATGACAGCCAGACTGCCTACAGACAGAATACAGAATCTTGTGCAACAGATTTACAGAATACTTCCCCTTCAGAGTCAAAGCGAAGGTGGTGTTGCAGCTTCTCTGGACTATGGCGTCAACCGTAACCTTGGTACGTTTAGCAAGGCTACATATGAGAATACTTCAATGGCTCCTGTCATCCCAGTGGTCGTTTCAACAGTTGCCTCTACATAGTCAGATCCTGATTACAGATTGTTGCAAAAAAGACCTACGCTGGTGGATTCAACCAGGTCATCTTACCACAGGGACTCCCTTTGTACCGCACCAACCCGTTGCCATTGTGACCACGGATGCCTCTCAGATAGGGGGGGGGGCATTATCTTGGCAGGACTGTCCAAGGCACATGGCAAGAGCAGGAGGCCCATCTGCATGTTAGTGTCCTAGAGATGAGGGTGGTGCTTCTAGCATAGCAAGCACTTCATGACCTTCTCCCTCTGGGGACGATAGCTATCCAGACTGATAACTTGTCGGTTGTCTGGTATCTAAACAAACAAGAGGGAACCAGATCATACCCCTTATGTCAAAAGGCCATGCGAGTTTGGGATTGGGCGATATCTTCCCAGCGCTTTCTCATTGCAATGCACATCCCGGGGACTTCCAATGTAATAGCGGACAAGCTAAGCAGGGCAATTTTGTTACCTCACGAATGATCCTTGAACCAGAAAATAGCCAGTATGATCTTTCACAAGTGGGGACAACCCTGCTGCGACCTCTTTGCCAGTCCCATCAACACCAAATGCAGCACCTTTTTCTTTCTCATCCCCCCTCCGGGGGAGTCTACAAGAGATGCACTAGTCCATGACTGGCTCCCGGGACTCCTTTATGCTTTTCCTCCTTTTCCACTCATCCCCAAGGTCATACAGAAAGAAATGCTGTTGGGAAGCAAGATGATCCTCATCGCCCCTTAATGGCCTCGTCAGATTTGGTTCCCTTTTCTCGGGCCTCACCTGTTGGACTGCCCATGGACACTGGACCCAGTGCCAGACCTCCTGAAACACATGTCAGGTTCTTTTCACCCCAGTCTCCACACTATCAAACTGACAGCATGGCTGCTCCAGTTCCATCACTAGTCAGGCTTTATGATTTGTCTCCAGCTGTAACTCATATTATTATCTCTTCTCACAAGCCTTCAACCAGAAAATTGTATCATAGTAAATGGAAGAGATTTTCCATATGGGCACACAGTAGAGAAGTTGATCCATTTACAGCTCCCATTACTGTTGTTCTAGAGTTTCTTTCTGAACTCTTTCACCAAGGTTCAGCGGCTGCTACACTCTGAGTTCAACTAGCAGCAATATCTAATTTTCATGTGGGGATTAATGATTCCAGTCTTATGTCTCACAAACTGTGCAAATCCTTTCTTAAGGGTTCCATGATGTTAAGACCTCCTGTGCAAGACCCCCATTCCACCTTGGGACCTGAATCTAGTTCTGTCTAGACTTACTCTGCCACCCTTTGAACCAGCCCATAGTTGTCAGTTGAAGTTTCTGTCTTGGAAGACTCTCTTTTTTTTTTTTTTTTTTTTTTCCTGGTAGCATTAACCTCAGCCAGGTGAGTTTCTGAATTACAAGCTCTGTCTGTTAAACCTCCATACTTAAATTTTTCACAAAGATAGGGTCTCTCTCCGGACCAATCCTTCTTTTATTCCTAAAGTCTGTTCTCAATTTCACTTAAACCAAACAATTGAATTGCCAGTGTTCTTCCCTAATCACTCCAACACAGCAGAGTATACATTCCACCAATTGAAGGTACACAGGCAACTACGTTTCTATATCCACCGAAACAAAGAATTTTGAAAATCAGAACAGCTGTTTATTTCCTTTGCCGAGGCGAGAATGGGCTTGCCAGTTTCCAAGGTTACTCTTTCAAACTGGATCTCTAGTTGTATTTCCTTTATTTACAGTTCTCAAGGAAAGGAGTTACCCTTTAAAGTTAAAGCGCATTCCACCAGATCCTTCTCTACTTCTGCTGCTTTCCAAGCCAGGACACCTATTGATAGTATTTGTGCAGCAGCAACATGGGCTACCCCTCATACCTTCTTTTCCCATTATAAATTGGATTTAACTTCCAAGGGTAGAGCTTCGTTTGGTTCCATGGTACTCAGGAGTATCTTCCAGTGAGCCACCCATTCAAGATGCTAGGGACGCTGTCTCACACGTAATAATGGAGGTGAGATAGGACTACATTACATAAAGAAGTTATGTACTCACCATAACTTCCATGTATGTAGTCCATCTCACCGAACATTATTACGAACCCACCCACCAGCCCCCTTCCTGGAGGATCTGGATACAGTTTTTTCCCCTTCTACAGTGGTTTTTGCCACAAGGGCTTCTTTTTATTACAGTTTATTCTTCCGGACCTTTGTTCCTTTTTCATGTCTGATTCTGGTAGACTAGTAGCAAACAAGATATGGGGAATGTCCGCATGTATCATGGGATACCTATTAGCCACGAGCCAATCAGAAGTTTTCAGGCTTTCTAAGCGGCCGAGTTGGAGCTGAGGATCGGCTCCGAACCCACATGTAGTAATGTTCGGCGAGATGGACTACATACATGGAACGTTATGGCGAGTACATAACTTCTTTTTATTAGAAATACACTGCCTCTTACACCTACTGTTGTATGATGCATTAAAATACTAGTGCTCAGGATCCCATGCTCTTCCAGGCTAAGTAGTTTTGTGATTAGTCTCAAGGATAATGCAGGAAGAGTAGTACCATTGCCCATTTTTTCCATTTGCATTCTCCTACCTATGCTTCTTCCATCCCTTTGGTGCCTTAGGTTTTTAGCTTGCTATGTGGATAATTGATTTGTGGAACATTAAGAGGTTACAGTTAGAAAAGGAAGCTCTTTCCTCACTAGGTCTTGAAATCTAAAGTTAATGTTACTTTCATACAAGAAACTTACATGTCCTCTGAGCAATGGAAACCTATTCATGGGAGAAAATGGATTAAATCTGTCATAGTCTTTGGGAATAAATCAAATAGTGCTGGGGTAGCTATTATCATTAAAAAAACGTTCAATAATGGTATTAAGCATTATGATACAGACCCCGAGGGTAGATGGTGTTATTTAATAACCAAATGCTCGCACCTTGACAGATATATACTGTTACTTAATTTATATGCCCCCTGTACTAACCAACAAGATTTTTTTTGTCTATATACAGAATTCTTTCTTCCTTTCCTAATCATTATTGCATTTTAGGTGAAGACTGGAATTCTGTTCAAGACCGTATGATGGATAGAACTAACACTAAAGCCAAGTATACAATAAACATGCCTCCCTAACTATCATAGAACTCAAAAATGACTTTAACCTTTTTGATCCTTATAGATATATATATATATATATATATATATATATATATATATATATATATATATATATATAAAATAACTTCCCCAATAACAAATTTACCTTTTACTCCCACTGTCACAAATGTTGGTCTAGACTGGATTTCTTTCAAGTGTCTTCCTAAATTTCAATAACTTCTTTAACGATTCCAGATTCCTGTCTGACCACTCTAAAATCACCCTTAACTTTGACTGGTCCACCAACTCATCTAATAATAATACAAGATATCTCTGGACACTAGACCCCAATCGTTTATAGAAAAAGGATCTTATTCATAGGTTCATACTAGGCTATCTGCCCTAGGGCATTTATAAGCCTAGCCAGAGTGTGTTGGCCTTTCGCCACCCATTGTAAATTAATTTTGCTATGCCCTTTTTCGAGGTTAGTATACTGTGCCTTTGTCTAACAGTGACACAGAAGTGATACCTGGGGTAAACCTACGATCTCCCATCCACTCATCAAGATTCCTCTTGAAGAGAGTCAATGAGGGACTCTGCCTAACCTGGACTGGGATTTTATTCCAGAGTGAAGAGAGCCTCTGGGTTATAAAGAGGTAGTCCCTTCTGGATCAATCTCTAAACTCTCTACATTCTAATTTATTGTCCTTGGATATATTTTGGGCCTCTATTAAAGTTTTAATTAGAGGGTTACTTATAAGCAAAGCATCTTTCTATACAAAAGTCCCTCATTAAGGAAATGGCAATTAAGGATCAAATCATTAAGCTGGAATTAGAGTTACAAATGAAATATAAACTAGAGACTGACAGACAGATAATTCGCTTACAGGAAAAACTTCACTCCCTACATGCTGAGAATCTATCTTTTCAAGAAATAAAACCCCTAGCAAACTACTCTGAATAGGTTCAGTTTACTTCCAAATTCTTGGCTAGACTAGTCAACCAAAGTAAAATCTCCCCTACTATTTCAGAAATAATCTGCCAAGGTAAAAACACCACAATAATCACTTTTTGAAACTTTATATTCTCACCTGTACGACTCCCATGATTTCTCGATTAACACTTCAGAGCTAGAATCTTTTCTAAACCAGTTAAATTTTCCCAAATTTATCAGAGAACAGCAAGAAATTATATCCTGCCCGATCTCTCAGCAGGAGATTATTGTGTTTGAGATTATTAATTGTTATAATTAAGCTCCTGGCCCTGATGCCTTCACTGCAGAATTTTATAAAGCTTTTGTATCCAAATTATCCTTTATCATTCTGCGGTGGTGGTGCTGCGGTAGCATTGTCGCCTCACAGTAAGACGTTGTCCTGTTTGATTCTCAGCTAGACCGTCTTCTGTGTGGAGACATGCATGAATGGGCGTACCTTTGTTGAAGGTTGTGTGTCAGAGTTGGCAACTCGGCACGTAAAAATCTACTGCCAATCTTTAGCGGACCGGAGTTCCGCTGTGGCGACCCCTAACCGGGAAAAGCCGAAAGACACATACATACAATTACTACATCTCTTTAATTATATCATCCAAAATGGAATAATTGACTTTCACTTCAACGCTTCTAAAATGATATTCATTCCTAAATTAAACTCTGACCTTAAAAATCCCTGGAACTATAGACCTGTTTCCCTAATTAATCTTGACATGAAGATCTTTGTGTCAGTACTAGCTAATAGAATTAAATCAATTATCTTGCATATTATCTCTCCCGAACAATCAGGTTTTATACAACACAAGCAAACTTTTGACCACACTCTCACCCTAGATGCCATGACCTCCCTTTCTAGTTCTATCCGTACTCCTATTTATACCTCGGCCATTGATGCCTCTAAGTCTTTAACACTGACTATTTATTTGTGATTCTACCTCATTTCATTATACCCTCTAACTTGTATACAAGCTTTTAAAACCCTCTGTTCTAAGGCCCACACCATTCTACAAATAATCAGTTGTCTTCCAGAATTGACATCAAAAGTGGGAGCGAGACAGGGGTGTTCAGTATCCCCCTACACGTGTTCAATCTATATATTGAACCTTTGTTCTTATTAATTACTCAAAAAACATTTCACTATATTCCCTTGCTTTACAGTACCTATGTTCCTCTATCAGCCTAAGCTGACTATTTAAATATCTGATACTCTTTTCCTAACTCGGATCTGCAGAAAATCCTATCCTCTATTGATACTTTTTCAAAACTCTCTAATTAGAAATTAAATCCTAACAAATCTGTAATCTTTCCTATCAACTCTTACTGTCAATTACCTATAGACACTACATTAAGGGAAATCAAAATGTATCAATCGTTACAATACCCAAGTGTTTCTTTCCAACAAGATGCGACTCAATACTACCAATATAACATTACAAGCCTTTGATCTAACGTTTAAAAAGACCTAAATAGATGGGTGAAACTCCATCTCCCATTCTTAGCTAAGGTATCCACTATTAAAATGAACGTCTTACCTAGATTTTTATATATCTTTTAATTCCTCTAACATAATAATTCATAACAAACTCTTTAAGTCCATACATTCTTCCCTTTCTTATTTCCTGTGGTCTCCTAAATCAACTAGAATTAGCTATAAAAAGCTGTCCTACCCCAAAGAAAAAGGTGGCCTAGGCCTTCTTGATTTCAAAGTATATTATGACATTATTAACTGTGGCAGACTAATATTTCTGATTTTTCTCCTAAATCTTTGAGTTGGTCTCCAACCTGGGTGAAGTTATTTTATAATTATACTAAATCACTTAATTTTAACCCCAAAGCCCTCCCTTTCTTTAACAAGGATAGTGTGAATAAACATAGTATACACTTGTCTCTTAAACATAAAATAACTATTATACAAACATTATTCAAATCCCAGACCTATCTCCTGCTTTTAATTCTTTACAACCAATCTGTCTTAACCCCTTAAACCAAAAAATGATTAACTTAGACCATTACCCTTTCCTGAAGGATAAAGCTATACATATTATATATATATATTCCCAGAAAATATACAGATTATTGTAAGACAAATTAAGGAACTCTGTCACAATATCTTGGAGGACCCCTATTTGAAATCGGATGATACCAACATTTGTAAAGCCAAAGAGCAGAATGAAGAGGCACACTCAAAGTTAATTGTGAAGCGCTTTTCGTTTATGTCACAAACATAAACTTCATCAGACATTTTGAAACACAGTTAATATATTTAAATACACAAGACTACCCAATCAGAGTAGATTTAGTCACAGCTCTTATTTTAAAAAGGCAGTATATTAAAACAATAAGTAAAACAATCAACCAACACCTCCTTCTAAACTAAATGTATAATATTGTAAGCTTTATATAAAACATGAACCTATCATATTTACATAAATGCAAGTATAAAAAGTATATGTATGTATTTACACAAAAAGTTTTAGCGTTTTAGACTTCTCAGTTTTAAAATACTGCTAATGACACATCCTTCATTTAAACCTGGCAAATTGTAGGCATTAAGCCTAATTTGCCAGCCTAACTCCAACTCTTCAAGTTTCAGAGCGTCTGGGCCACCCCTAACGTCTCTTTGAACTTGGTCTATAACTAAAAACTTGAACCTGTGGTTAGAAAATTGAGCCACATGTTTAGCCAGTGCGTTTTCCATTTTTCCTTTCCTGATTGCATATAGGTGTTCGTATACACTGTTACGGAGTTTCCTCTCAGTTTTTCCTATGTAAAATGCAGGACAAAGTTGACATAATGCAAGGTAAACAACAAAACTAGAGTTACAGTTGTTCCTCCATCTCAGTGTAAAATGTAAATCATTAACACTAAACCTGTTAGATTCTAACATATACGAGCAATAGTTGCAGGTTTGGCACTTGTACATGCCTGGAGTCTTCACTGTTGTGTTCTTAGATTCACAGTAGTCTTTAAGGTTCCTACCTCTCCTGTATATGACTATGGGAGAACCACCTACACTATTCAAAACTTGCTGATCACTTCTAAAAAGTACCCAGTTTTTCAACAAGATCTTAACACACCTAGCACTGTCTAAGTTGTAAGTAGTTATAAAAGACGTGGGTAAATCGTTCACTGCTTGATCTTGTGTGCGATCAGGTGTTAAGTTAGATGATAAGTTAGATAAGTCACCTGTAATGTTGGGTATAACCACTTTTCCATTCAAAAGTGGGGTGTAAAATAAAGACTGGCGTTTCAATGACACTTCATCAATGATCTCATTAATCAATAGTTCAGGGTACCCTCGTGCTAGGAACATACATTTCATGTATTCACATTCATTAATAAATTCACTGTCAACTGTAATTATCCGAGCTGCTCGGACCAATTGGCCCTTAACAATAGCTCGTTTTTGGTGGCGTGGGTGGCAGCTAGAATAATGAAGCATGGAATTACAATAAGTACTTTTCCTATGAATTCTAGCTGTGTACATACCAGAAGTGTCATCCTTAGATAATAAAATGTCTAGGTACGCTATCGAATTACAATCAAATAAATGTGTAAATTTTAAGAAGTGAGTAGATGAATTAAAATAATCAACCAAACTGTCAGCAATTACGGCATCGCCGTCAAGCAAGATGAAGATGTCGTCAAGGAAACGTGTATAAAATACAATGTTGTCTTTAAAGACACAATTTTGCATGACATAAAGGTGTTCCCAATAGGCCATAACCATGTTCGCCACGCTGGCCCCACAAGGGGACCCCATGGCTATATATATACTCATTTTACACTGAGATGGAGCAACAACTGTAACTCTAGTTTTGTTGTTTACCTTGCATTATGTCAACTTTGTCCTGCATTTTACGTAGGAAAAACTGAGAGGAAACTCTGTAACCGTGTATACGAACACCTATATGCAATCAGGAAAGGAAAAATGGAAAACGCACTGGCTAAACATGTGGCTCAATTTTCTAACCACAGGTTCAAGTTTTTAGTTATAGACCAAGTTCAAAGAGACGTTAGGGGTGGCCCAGACGCTCTGAAACTTGAAGAGTTGGAGTTAGGCTGGCAAATTAGGCTTAATGCCTACAATTTGCCAGGTTTAAATGAAGGATGTGTCATTAGCAGTATTTTAAAACTGAGAAGTCTAAAACGCTAAAACTTTTTGTGTAAATACATACATATACTTTTTATACTTGCGTTTATGTAAATATGATAGGTTCATGTTTTATATAAAGCTTACAATATTATACATTTAGTTTAGAAGGAGGTGTTGGTTGATTGTTTTACTTATTGTTTTAATATACTGCCTTTTTAAAATAAGAGCTGTGACTAAATCTACTCTGATTGGGTAGTCTTGTGTATTTAAATGTATTAACTGTGTTTCAAAATGTCTGATGAAGTTTATGTTTGTGACATAAACGAAAAGCGCTTCACAATTAACTTTGAGTGTGCCTCTTCATTCTGCTCTTTGGATTTACTAGTTTGTCGTTTTGTGCCTTTTTTAGTTTGCCAACATTTGTAAAGCGTTATGGAACTTATTCTCACTTAAAATGATTTCTAACACCTACATTTTTATTAGTCATATTAACACTCAAAAAGGTGTTATTTTTCAGAATACTCATTTGCTCACTTAACTGAGTGCAGTGAGATAATATTCTGAGTCTAGTGTTCACTCTACTTAATACAGAGAGAAGATTTGAGAAGGCCAACCCACTTAGGTTCTTCCTTCCTCTCTCCTTGCACTTTACTAACCAAAAAAATTGCACTGTATTCATCTGCTTTTACTGTATTTGTGTTTCTTCCTACTTTATTTTGCTTTTGCCTCTTCTTAAAAGTACTCAGTTTTATGTATTCTGCTGCATTTATTACTGCTTGATAGTAGCCTTATTAAATTGTAACTGTTATTTTAAGTCTTTTGGTTTAAGCACTTGGGCTTCATAACAGTTGTTTTACATTAAGAAGGTTTGTGGTCTGCACTGTTGTGGTAGGACAGGTAGCTTACATCCTAAGCTGGGAATTGCTGATTGAAGGCTTAGTGTCTGCTATTCTAAAAGTGTATTAGTTCTGGTTTAAGCAGTTGGGCTTCAGTCCAGTTATTCTACATTAAGAAGGTTTGTGGTCTGCACTCTGGTGGGAGGAGAGGTTGGATTCTGCCCTTCTGAGCTGGGAATTTCTGGTCACAGGCTTATTGTGCTTACTTATTTGAACTGTTTCTTTCTGAAACTGGTGCGTCAAGTTGCTATAGCATAGACCAGATTCAGGCCTGCTGAATCTAGCTTTGTTTGTATAATTTGAGCACTGATCCAGGCCATCTTTTTTTTTGGAGAAGGTTCCCCTGCATCTTAGTTGTAGGCGTGTGCAGTTATCACTGGTCTGATTGAAGACTGCTAGAACAGGGCTCAGTTTTGATTTTTTTTTTCTGGTTAATTGGGTAACTTGTTTAAATCTGTTTGTTTTCTATTGTTTTATATATATATATATATATATATATATATATATATATATATATATATATATATATATATATATGTATATATATAAAATTGCACTTTATTCATCTGCTTTTACTGTATTTGTGTTTCTTCCTTATTACTAGGGTCATTGACTACAACTCTGTTCTGAGATATATAACAATAAGTATCCTTTTCTGTGCATTTAAAGTGTTTTTTTTTATTGTATCTGCTTTATTTTCTGGAAAAAAAAATATATATATATATTTGTTTCCCTCCTTTCTAAGCTGGTATAGTCCAGTTTTCAGGTTAGTGCTGAGTTCAGGGCTGTGTTACAAGTCTCTGTGTTTGCCCATACTTTACTTGGATAGAAGGAAGTTTCTCTGCTCACCTGTGAGAAGACCCTGGAGGAGTGATATCTGCCCAGAAATTAGTAGTTTATTGGCTATTTTGGGCTAATTTCTTTTTCATTTCCCTGCTATAAAAAACACATTTGCCTGGTTGTTCGTGCTGCTTAGCTAGGGTGTAAGTATTCTTGGCTCCACAAAGTCTCCTCTTCAATTTTTCCTTTGGAACTAGACAAACTTTCAAATTAAGCACTCAAACCATTCATTTCTCAGCCCAGCGCTTGATCAAAACTCATAGCAAGCACTTATATACCCTAGCACTAGACCCCCCTAGCACTAGACCCCCCCCCCCATACTGTACAGAAGGACAAGGCTCTCTATTCGACCTTACCAGCCAATCAGTAAAACAGTTCACTGTACCTATCCAGGCATGTCCGAAGGGTAGTTTCAGGTGTACTGTCCAATCTAGCTAGTGAATCTGGGCATTTTGAGGCAATGTTACAACTGCCTCATGTACACAGACAACCCTCTCCTCTTACCACCAAACACTAATACATGCGAGAGATGCAGTTATATAGCCAAAATGGAGGCTGGGCTCTCTCAACCCAAGACTGGATCAGACAGTCAAGAGGAGAAGGGAAATACTTGCATCACACCACCAATCTCACATAGACCCATTAAACCAGCACAGGCAAAAAACACACATAAATACACGAAAACATAGGAGGCTCTAAAAAAAATCTGCAAAAGCAAGAGAGACCTCCAAAGCAGACATCCAAGCAACCTCCACCCCCCAACACAAACCATGAAACACATACTTCACAAAACCAGTGTGCCACACAATCACAGCCCTTAAGGCAAAATAACATACCCAACACACTAGTAATAGATGACTCTATAGTCAGGCACACTGATTTCCCACTCACTAGGCTGAACAAGGAGAAGGTTACTATTAGCTGCCTTTCGGGTGCCTGGATCTGCTACATAACACAAGCACTCAGGTCACTCCAGAACAAGTACAAATACGACTCTGTCAATGTCCATGTTGGTGTGAATGACCTGAGCCGTACCTCCCTGGACTACATGAAGAGAGACATGGAAGAGCTCTCTGATCACGTAGCCCAGGCCGGTATGACTGTGACCCTGAGTAGCATCCTGCCCTCACCAAGAATGATACCACGGTATAAAGAAAAAAATGATAAATTTCAACAATTCGCCAAGTTTCTGGTGTCGTTCAAAGGGGATCCAGTGTCTGTCTGCCTGGGATGACATGCTCAACAAGCCACGATGCTTCGCTAGAGACTGCTTGCACCGGTCACCCTTAGGCTTTCGAATACTGGCCAGGGCTCTTGCCACCCCCATAGTGCCTTTTTTAGGCAAGGTTCAAAAGAGAAACCCACTGCCGTAAATAGCACAAGTAACAAAAAACTGAGTGTAATGCTACTCAGTGCCAGACGTCTAAACCTCAGAATGCACGCACTCGAGGCACTCCTCATTATGGAGAAAATCAATATATGTGCAGTAACAGAAACCTGGTTTAAGGCTCCAGAGAGCACCCCAGCACTACCAGGCTACAACTCGTACCATACATTTCGGCCACAGAACCCGGACCGCAGTACAAAAGGCGGGGGTGTATCCATATTCATCAAGGATACCCGCACCTCCAGGTTAGTGGCACAGCACGATGCTTCAGAGATCATCCACGTGCAACTAACAATGGGCAAAACTGCTATTCAAATTGTAGCTTGCTACAGATCACCCACCATGTCCCAGGATCCCCATTCCGTGTTTCTGGAAACACTGGGAAACGTATAGGTCCTACCAAACACCCTAATATTGGGTGATTTAAATTACCCAAACATTAACTGGGAGAACTACTCAAGTACTAAGTCCCTTGTCCAACATTTCCTAGAATTTATAAACTCAAACGCCGTGGATAAACTGGTCAACAATCCCATCAGAGGTGACAACATATTGGACCTGGTCATCACCAACATGGGTGACCGGTGTTCCACACCAGAGGTCAACCCCTCACTGGTTAGATCTGACCATAAACAAATCACTCTGGATATCCACATTCTGCCTCCACCCCCAGTCGAGGAAACCAGCATGAAAAACTTTTCAAAAGCAAACTTCACGTTACTTTAAGACCAAGGTGGAAGGTTTTAAAGCCCCCATACTAAAGGATAACTATGTCTATGCTGCAATATCCTTCACTAATGCATTCTATGGGCACCTACAAGAATGCATGGATCGTGTTATCCCAAGCAAAACCGAGACTTACTTCTCCAAGAAAAGGAAACCCGTCTGGTGAACCCTTGCCGTAAACAAGCTATACAGCAGAAGGAGGAAACTAGTACAGAAAAGAGCAAAATCCCAAGAAGGGAAGACATCCCTGATCAGTATCGGCAAGAAACTATGATACCTCATAAAATCGTCCAAGGCTAGCTTCGAAAGAAAAATTGCCAAGGACTCCAAAGATAACCACAAGGCATTCTTTAGCTATGTCAAGAATCTAAGTGGCAATGTGCAGATCTGCTTGGAGTTAGCGCAGAATGGCACAAAATAAACTGAGTCGACCGATATCTGCAACATCCTGGCAGACAGGTTCAGTGAAAACTTCACTCCCCTCTCACCCCCAAAAGGGCCCATAACCATACCAGAAGAATGTAGAGCCTCTGAAATCACAGACACTCCGGTTAAAACAGCCCTCTCCAAAGCCAAAAACACAGCATCAATGGGACCAGATGGTGTCCCAGGCTGCATCCTCCACGAGCTCAAAGACTAACTAACCCCTCACCTAAACATACTGTTCAAACTCAGCCTGTCCACAGGCTATGTACCCATAGATTGGCGCACAGCAACGGTTAATCTGCTCCACAAAGGTGGAGCCACAACAGACCCCGGGAACTATCGCCCTATAAGCCTGACTAGCTTGGACTGCAAGGCTATGGAGCGCATCATCATGGAACTGGCTGACACAGACATCCTCCAAAAGGGTCTCACTGAGACAGATACCTGGTGTCAAAATCATGGCCTCAAGCTAAATGCCAATAAGTGCATAGTCATCCCCTTTGGAAATAACAAAGTACCCACAAACTACCACATAGGTGGTAGTCTCCTAAATACGGAAGGTGTAATAAGGGATCTGGGGACCCAAGTAGATAGTAATCAATCCTTTGATAATCACATTGCCAAAGTGGTTAGAAAATCCTATGTGGCCCACCTAATCACAAAAGGGTTCGCATCCAGATCGAAAGAGGACATTGTGCCCCTCTACTCATCACTCATCAGACCTATCATAGAGTACAGTGCGCCATTTGGGATATACCATACAAGACACCTGCAACAGCTGGAAAGACCACAGAAGTACCTCACCAAGAGGATCACTGACCTCAAACAGATGCCCTATGCAGCTCGACCGAAGAAACAGCTGTTCTCTGTCGCATACCACCTACTCAGCGGTGATCTCTGACTGACATACAAGGCCATGTCCAACCCAGAAGTGATGGACATGCTCCACCTAAAGAAAACCATATCCCGTCGAGCCACATGCTCTAGGGATCTAAACCTCACCACAACAATAAATAGGACATGCTGGAGGGATAGATTCCTGTCCCAGAGACTTCCCATGCTTTGGAACAAGATTCCAGTCTGCGTTAGGCAGAGCTCCTCACTAACACTCTTCAAGAGAAACCTTGACGAGTGGATGGGAAACTGAAAATTTACCCCAAGGATCACTTCAGTGGCTCTGCTGGACAGAGGCACAGGGAACTAATCTAAGGGGGCGGCAAAAGCCAACACATTCTGGCTAGGCTTATAAATGCCTTCAGGCAGATAGCCTAGTACCTACCTACCTACCTATGAACCTACTACACGGAATAAGATTCCTCAGTTTCAACTAGCCAAACTTCCCAATCTATTCATCTATCTTCACGTTTCATCCCCTTTAAAAAGCTTAATTATACTCAAGTTATGTTACTAAGTAATGCACATCTTACCCCATATATCTTAAATAAAATTTATTCAAATACCTCCCCTGTATGCCCATTCTGTCCTCATAAAAAAGCTGACCTCATTCATATTTTTTGGAGCTGTAAATGTGTTTACAAATTATGGCGCTCTCTAAAGGTTCAACTGGTCATAATGGGTACGAGAAGTCGACCCCGTCTTGGAAGTTCACCTTATTACAAGTCTCCCCACTTGGATTGTCCAAACTGCAATTACGTTCCTTAATTTCTCTCTGTTGATCAAATATTATGTTACTCTTAATTGGAAAGACAGGTCATCTGTGTCGTGGGCTGGATTTAAACACGTATCTATTAAATACTTATTAGCTTACAAATACCTAATTCGCACCTTGAAACTCCACTCTTATTTTGTTGATTATTGGAAGATGTTATTTGATCTTATCTTATAACGTTAGCTTTTTTTCAGTTATGGGCAGTGAGTACATTTGTACATAGTTGTGTGGCATTTCCCAGGGCTCAGTCCTAGGACCCCTCCTGTTCGGCATATACTCCTCAGAGGTACAGGCAAGCACAGGAGGAATACGGCTGATTATTGTTAAAAATGAATAAAGAGATTTAAAAAAAAATATTGTTCAAAAAAAAAAAAAAAAAAAAAAACAGACATACAAATTGTGAAGAACCTTTTTCACCCCCCACATCCTGCAGAATGTATTTTGTCACGTGCTAGTCAAAGGATGAGCATGTGAAAGGAAGTAAATAAGGAGAGGGGCAAATGGGGTAGCAGGTTAGAAGTCTTTCAGCCATTTCTTCAGGACAGTCATGACTTAGACTGCCACACTGCTCCATACCGCCTCCTCTTCCCCAATTTCCTGAATCAGCATGATTAGAAAGTAGATGTTGACACTTTGTAGAGACACTGTTAAAGGTAGCTAAACAGATGCTCATTGATTCTTATAACGGAGGGCAGCGAGATAGAATTTGGGCTCATCCTACCTGTCATGGGGATGCCCCCAGTATCTGAAGATCAGCTGTGTTTGACCTTGTCCCTTGTGCACCTGTTACTTGTCTGTGCAGATGAAGCTTGGGTTTCTACTCCTGATTTTGCCCTAGCCCTTAAATAAGATGGACTATGTAGGCTGGTTCTTTACCTCTCCAGGCATGACCCGATGTTCATCATGTTTCACTGTTGCAGTCATTACACTTGGGTTATCCTGCTGGCAGGCTACCCACAGTCGGCCTGAATTCCAAAGTCTTGGTCTGGCGTCGGTTGCTGTCACCTCTTCCCTGACGTCAGTGCGCCAGGGGTATAAAAGATGCAGCCTACGCCATTTTCTTCAGTCTTTCTTGCCGCGCGATGCCCGAAGCAAAAGCAGTTCGCAAGTGCCGGTCAGCTGACTCCTGAGATTTTCGAAATTGAATTTCAGATCTGAAGTCTTCACTAAAGCCAAGTACCCTATTGGGGAAACTTTTTTCTTGTTCCAGACTGATGTCAGAAAAAGTTAGCAATTGTATTTCTTGTGGGAAGCAAATACCTCATAAGGATTTTCACTTTTACTGTATTCCTTGCCTAGGCCCTGACCACGACATTGCTAGTTGTCGGTTTTGTGCTAGATTTAACCAACGCACTATTAAGCGTCTGTTCGATTTTGCTTTTCATTACTTTGGCCGAAGGTTTAATTACATAATGCCATCGGAACAGCTGACGACCGGAGTTCATAAAAAGCGCAAGGAAAAAGAAAAGGACAGGCATCCGAGGTCCAAAACCGACGGTGAA
This sequence comes from Protopterus annectens, assembly GCF_019279795.1. Classification (NCBI taxonomy): domain Eukaryota; kingdom Metazoa; phylum Chordata; order Ceratodontiformes; family Protopteridae; genus Protopterus; species Protopterus annectens. The sequence continues at coordinate 810,836,374 of NC_056741.1, read as the reverse complement.
GCCTTGTCTAGGCCAGTTGCCGGTTCTCAGGCGCTTTCGCAGCCCCTGACACCCACTACCTCAGAGCCACAGGCTGCCTCCGACTCCCACGTGGAGACAGCTAGGCCTCTGGATACTCAAGGTATTGGGCCTTCGGAAACTAATCCCTCAGATGGGTCCGGAGCCACTGAGCAGGCATCTGCTTTTGAGGGTGTTTTCAGACCTACACAGCTCTATATCAAGCCCACTTCAGCATCAAAGACTAAAACAGTTTTAAAGACACGAAAACAAGTACAGCATTCTCCAAGACAGACTTCCATGCCTAAGAAACAGATGCTCAAAATGGCCGAAGACCTAATTACTTTGATCAGGGGCTCTCATCCCCCTCCTGATAAGAGGCCTAGGCAAGACACTGAATATGATTCCTCTGATCAGGTTTCCATTTCCTCTGACTCCTCTTCAGAACAGGGATACTCTATTCCTCCCTATGAGGATTCTGATGCTGAAGAATCTAATCCTTCAGCTTCTCCTCCTGAGGATTATTCATTTGGGGAAACCTTGCATACCATGAGGGAGCATTTCCACTGGGAGAGCCAAGATTATTCAGATTCTAAGAAAAGGCTCAGAGACTTTCTTTTACTTCCTCAGCACAGACCTCTTGCTATTCCTCCTGTTCTAGAAATTGTAGATGTCTTTTCAGAGTACAGCCTGTCTCCCGACTCTTTACCTCCTGCACCTGTTAAGCCAGACAGATACTACAGGGTTCCAGATTCTCATAAATTACTATATAAAAACCCTGCTGCTGACCCAGAAACTATTTCACAGGGTCCCAAAGGGGTCAAAGCTGCTACTGCAAAAAACCCTGTCCCCTCAGTTAGAGATTCTAGGGCACTGGACAGATAGGGAGAAAAAAGTTTACACTTCTGCTACCTTGGCTGTAAGGCCTTTAAATTGTCAGTTTCATATGCTTAAATATCAGCAATATTTAATGTCTCTGTTAAAACAGAAAATGTTGACAAATTCTGAATGTGCTGAGAACAAGGAATTGCAGGATTCATTGCATGCAGCTGAACAAGTGGGAAAACATACTTTGCAATGTGGTTATGATTCACTGGAGGCCTCTTGCAGGGCCGCTGTAACAGGCTCGGTCATTAGAAGGCATGCTTGGTTAAAAGAACAGACTCTGCCTGATCATGTTAAAGCAAAATTATTGGATGCTACATTACAGCATGATACTTTGTTTGGTGTTAAGGCAGAAGAGGTGTTGAAGAGAATGGAGGATAAAGCTAAATCTATGCAGACAGTGAAGGATTTCTTACAGGTGCAGCCACCCAGATTTAGCAGGAACTGGCCTTCTAAAAATTGGTCCTTTCCCGTGGACAGGCCACAAAGAGGCAGACACAGACGCCCTAGAGGCAGACAACAGCCCCAGGGCTCATACAGGCCCAAACAGTGGGGTGCTTCTACCTCCAAAAGCAGAGAAGACAAATCACAGCCATATAGGAAGCAGTCCCAATGACTTCCCTCTGCCAATGCCAAGCATTTATCTTTTGGCAGCACCCTTGGGGGGAAAACTAGCACTTTTTTCACAAAACTGGCACATGATTACACATGATTACCCAGGACAAATGGGTTTTAAATATAGTCTCTCAGGGCTACAGGTTCCACTTTCACACCCTTCCAAAGGCAAAAGGTATGCCGGACCTGCCACACAATCAATGGGCAGGCGCACAAAACCAAGTTTCATCCCTCATGGACATGAGGGCTATTCAGCCAGTGCCACAACAAGAGCAGGGACAAGGATTTTACTCAAGACTTTTCTTAGTACCAAGAAAGGGCAAAGCATGGAGACAGATTCTGGACCTGTCTATTCTAAATACTTTTCTGGACGTTCCAAAATTCAAAATGTTGACTCTGCAGCAGCTTCTGCCCATGCTGGGCAAAAAGGCTTGGCTTGTAACTTTGGACCTCAAAGAGGCATACCTGCATGTCCCAATCAGACAATCTTGCAGAAGATACCTCAGATTCATAGCTGGCTCAAAGCACTACCAATTCTCTGCACTGCCCTTTGGCTTATCTACTGTGCCCAGGGTCTTCACAAAATGCCTGGCACCAGTAATTGCATTTTGCAGACAAAAAGGAATTCAAATATATCCTTACTTGGACGACTGCCTTATTCAAGCAGAGGCCAAAGATATTCTACTAAAGCATCTGGTGTTTGTAAAAAGATTACTAATTTGCCTAGGGTACACAGTAAAAGAAAAGAAATCAAAACTAGTACCCTCTCAAGAGATAATATTCCTGGGTGCAAGCTTAAATACAACTGCCCAGATGGCTTATCTCACGCCAGACAAACAAAGGCATCTGATTTCTTGCTTCGAAAACATGGCAACAAAGACCCAGTTATCTGCAAGAAAAATTCTGCAGGCTCTGGGCTACATGGCCTCCTGCAATCTGCTAATTCCATATGCAAGACTGCATATGAGGAAACTACAATGGTACCTAAAAAGTGTTTGAACTCAACATTGCCACAGCCTGGAATCATTAATTTCCCTCTTTCCTTGCCTACAACAGGAGTTTCAATGGTGGGCACAGGCCTGTCACCACAACAAGGGACAGCCATTCACTTTACCCATAGCCAGGCAAAAACTGACAACAGATGCATCAGATTATGCCTGGGGGGCCCACATGATAGGAAAATGTATTCAGGACACATGGCCCCCAAGCCAAAGGCATCTACACATCAAAAAGAGATGCTAGCTGTACAAAATGCCCTGACAGCCTTCAAGGACCTACTTCATCCAGGACAGCTGCTGATAAAGACTGACAACACCACAGTCATGTAGTACATAAACAAACAGGGGGGCACACATTCCTACCCCCTCTGCAGACAAGCCATGATTTTGTGGAACACAGCATTGACTTACCAAGTACACCTGCAAGCACAATTCCTGCCAGGAAAAACAAATGCTCTGGCAGACGAACTAAGCAGAAACCTCATGGACCCTCACGAGTGGAAACTAGATCCACAAATCTTCAGCATGATAACAAGGAAATGGGGACGCCGAGACATAGATCTTTTTGCCTCCCCTCACAACTGCCAACTTCAGAGATTCTGCACAAGGACTTATCACAAACAAGCATGGAAAGTGGATGCCCTGTCATTCAGCTGGAACAACTTTACAGTATATATGCCTTTCCTCCACTGCCTGTCCTCCCCAAGGTACTCCTAAAGGTCAGACAAGAGAAGCCACAAATGATGCTGATTGCCCCGGATTGGCCACACCAACACTGGTACCCAATCCTAAGGAGCTTGTCCCAAGGCCCAGCCTGGACATTACCTCAAATTCCTCATTTACTGACCCAACAAAACAATCAGATCCTGCACAGCCAACTTGGAACTCTAAATCTAGCCGCATAGAGGATACTGTAACCATTCAGAATACACCTCTCTCTAAAGCGGTTATGGATGTCATTTTGGAGGCCAGGAGGCCCAGCACCAGAAAATCTTATGCAGAAAAATGGAAGAGATTCTGTGCTTGGAACCAGGCACAAGGAATTGACACGCTTGTTCCAAACATTCCTCATATTTTACAATATCTAACTGAGATGCTGGACAAAGGCCTATCCTTCTCATCAATTAAGATCCATGCCTCTGCCATCTCAGCTCATTACAATACAGACCCACCTATTTTTTCATATCCATTGCTTAGGCAGTTCCTCAGGGGGGCCAAAAACATAAGACCTCCAAGGAGAGCACCAATACCTGCATGGGACCTCAATTTTGTCTTGGAAAAACTCACAATGCCTCCTTTTGAGCCAGCCAATACAGCTGACATAAAATTCTTATCATGGAAAATAGCTCTGCTCCTAGCAATAACTTCAGCAAGAAGAGTCTCAGAGTTACAGGCATTGATGGCTGTGGAACCTTTCATTATCTTCCATCCAGACAGGGTTTCTCTAAGGACAAACCCGACATTTATGCCTAAGGTAGTGTCCAGTGTGGCTCTTAACCAAACCATTTATTTGCCTACTTTTTACCCAAAACTGCAGAATAAAGGGGAGAGACTTCTGCATTCTTTGGACATACACAGAGAGCTACGCTTCTACTTGGACAAAACTAAAGCTTTCAGAAAGACTGAGCAACTTTTAGTGGCATATGCTGCAGGATCACAAGGAAAGGCTATCTCAAAGCAGATTATTTCAAAATGGATAGGACACTGCATTCGTTTCTGCTATTCACAACATGGTAAATCAGTGCCTAAGGGCATTAGACCACATTCTACTAGGGCAGCAGCCACCTCAGCAGCCTTCCTCAGAGGAGTATCAACCAAGGATATTTTGGAGGCTGCAACTTGGACTTCAGTGCACACTTTTACTAAGCACTACCACTTGCCTCTTTACACTAAATCCAGAGCAGACTTTGCCACTGCAGTCTTGCAGGGCCTTATAGCTACTCCTAATTCTATTTAGACCCAGCCACCCAACCTCCGCTTTGGGATTCAACCCAAGTGTAATGACTGCAACATTGAAACATGATGAACATAGTACATTTGTGTACCTACCATAAATGTAGATGTTTGAGTGTATTCACTGTTGCAGTCCAGGTTACCCACCCACCATCCCCCTTTCTTTGCTGGGACTTATCTGTACTTCTTTATCCTATACAACCTATGTGGTGTATTTGCTTGTAGATGAAGGTATTGTTATTTTGGTGCATGCTTTTATTAGCAATGTTTTTTAGCCTACCCTTTTTGGGGCACCTGACATCTGGGGCAAGAAAAACTGAAGAAAATGGCGTCTGCTGCATCTTTTATACCCCTGGCGCACTGACGTCAGGGAAGAGGCGACAGCAACCGACGCCGGACCAAGACTTTGGAATTCAGGCCGACTGTGGGTAGCCTGCCAGCAGGATAGCCCAAGTGTAATGACTGCAACAGTGAATACACTCTAACATCTACATTTATGGTAGGTACACAACTGAACTTTTCTCAGCTACCCAATTTTATGATGCTTGCACTGCAGTTGCTGCTTCTACTACTCCCCTCTCCAACCTTCATGATATCACTGGACCTGAAAGATGCTTATTTGCACATAACCTGTTCACAACTCCAGAGACTTTCTAAGTTTTAGGGTCTGCCCCCAACTGTTGAAAAATGTATTTCTTTCTCTTTGGGTTCTGTACTGCACCCAGGGTATTCATGAAGTTCATGTCTCTAGTGGGGCATCCCTCAAGCAAAAAGGAGCTGAGATCTACTCTTTTGTAGATGATTGTGTGTTGTAGGCACAGTTGCAATGCCAAATCTTAGACAGTGTCAGCATTAATACTGACGGTCTCCATTGTGTGGTGTTTTCAATCAGCATTCTCATGTCAAGCTTCACCTTGCATATGTTGATCATTCTGAGGGGTGACCCTGAACACCCATGAATGCAGGGTTTTCCCTCCTAAAAGAGAAGTCCTTTGCTTTAGGGTCCTGTGTCTTTATATTCAGGTCATCAGGAACCTCATAATTGATAGGAGGACTTCTTTGGCTAGATGTGTTTGATTGTTCTGATGGCTCCACAAGTAAAGATGCACATGAAGAAGTTTCAGTGGCTCCTGAGGACCTTCTGGTGTCAGCACTTGCATCTCCTGAACTTATTGCTCTAGATGTTGCCCTTCATCTAGTGGGAGATCATGTGGTTGATACCCCAGGTTTCCAGGGGTGAAGAGAAAGCTCTCTCCACCGTAGCTTGTTCAATCTCTGAATAGTTCAGATTCTTTCTTGTGGCCTCCACATTGAACATTTGCAGATCATAGGGTTTGGTTCCTTGGACAAAGGGGAAGATGTTGGAAGTCCTCTTAGCCCTAAAGTTTTTAAAGAATCAGTGTCTTAAGTTGTTAACACAACATGTTTATGTAGACCATAAGTAGGGAAGCACAAGACCATATCCAGTGTCCAGATTGGCAGTGCAGGTTTGCAGTTTAGCAGCCTACTCCAGAATGGAGCTGAGGCTGGTGAATTTGCTTTTACAGTGTAGAGGAGTATCTGATGACTTGAACACCACATTGTTTAAGAAACTTGAATGGAGATTGAGCAGGAGGGTTTTTCTAGAAGTTGACTAACAAATGGAGCGTACCTGAGGTGGACATATTTGCCTTTTGTGTGAATAGCCAGTTCCCGTTTAAAATACAAGGCTCATTATAATAGGGCCTGAAAAGTAGAATCCTTTTCCTTCTGTTTGTGACAGTAGTTCCTGTACATCTACCCCCACCTCTTTGTTTCTTGATGGTGCAGCTAGCTAAGGAACTTCCATTCTTCTTGCCACAGGAGACTGACTTCCTCACCCATATGTTCAGAACCTTGCTACATCCAACCTTGGTGTCTTTATATGACGACTTGGAAGATCTGATGCTAATTCCTCTGACACCTTTTTTTCTCCGGGTGTGCTCACTATTCTGAAAGAATCCAGGAAGCCTAATGCAAGGAGATCTTGACTGACAAAATGGAAAATATTTTTCCACTGTTTTGAAGAAGCCTAAAGACCTACTTAAAGTGGCGGCACTCCTTATTCTTGCTTATTTATCAAATTGCTTAAGTGGAACAAATTTACTTTTCTGATAGTATGTTCTTGCCTCCCACTAGTCTCATTTTTGACAGGGGAGATGTTGGCCAAATGATTACTAAGGGTAGTGACTTTTTATGGCCAGCTAAGAGCTATCCTTCATTCTTGGACCTATATTTTTGTCCAGGAATAGCTGACCTTGGACTTGTCTGAGCTGGTAGCATTAGTATAGCTCAGGTTTCTGTCTTCTAAGCTCATGTTTTTAGTGAACATTCCAGAAGAAGGACCTTTAAATTAGACAAAGGAACTATTCATGGTCTTCCACAGTGATAGAAATTAGCCTCAGTGGATTTGGAGATATCCGTAACCATGTCTTTAATTGCTGATACTTTTTCCAGAATCCCAGTGCAATCCTGCATTTTTTGCATCCACTAACATTTGCAGTTCTTCTTTGATAGCACTAAGACCATCAGGCTGTTAGGCCGGTTGTTTATAGTGTTTATGTATAGTAAGGAGAATGTTTATTTGTCTTTCAGCTTTTCCCGGTTAGGGGTTGCCACAGCGGAACTCCGGTCCACTAATGATTGGCAGTAGATTTTTTTCAGGAATGGCGAGGTGCCAGCTAGACGTTCATCCTTCAATGAAGGCACACCCATTTACTCATGTCTTTGGAACGCCCACCCAACTGTGGGGAGGACATGCAGACTCCACACTGAAGGCACTCCCCGCACTCCAGCCGAGAATCAAACTGGAGAACCTCTTGCTGTGAGGCAACAATGCTACCGCTGCACCACCGGGAGAATAAAGTAGTTAATTAAGCAGGGGCTGTCCAAGTGATAATGAGCTGCTTTGTTTTCTCTGTGAAATGAAAAGCAGGACTGTGCAGGAAAACAGAAGTGTATTCTATCAGGATATCCTTCACATCTGCAGCCTCTTTGGCATGTTTGGACTTGAGCTGTTTGTACCTTCTTCAAGCACTGTTTGTACAAGCACTATAAACTGGATGTTCAGTTCAGGAGTAGATAAGGGTTTGGAGTGGTAGTCATTCAGGATATCCCTTGAGGAAGCACTGCTGGAGCAGGGAGACATTCCCCCACATTTTCTGGGGAGCTGTGGCAGTTTGCTTCCCATATGCTATGAATGCTACTGCAGCATTGACAATATGATTAGCATAACATTCTGTGCGATTTTACCTTAACAGTAGATGTTTGAGTATGGTCACAGCTGCAGTAGAGACTCTTGCCTACTTTCTCTGTCAGAATAACCCCTAATTTATCTGTTGTACATAAATCTTGGACTGCAGAATGATGTAACACAAGGCTGAACTCCCATCCTGAGTTTATAACAGCTCTTCGATAAGATGGCTTTTGTGAGGTTTGATGGCAGAAAAAGAACAGATTATGGTATGGGCTGGCACACTTTTTATCCAGGGCATAGAAGTGATTCGCTGCATGCAGAGGACTTAACCTTGCATCCTGACTTATGCCAAGCTCTTGATGTTGGGCTCTTAGGCAGATGTCACCCTGCAGCTGATTCGTGTATATTATGATTGCTACTGCACCCGTGGCCGTTTCTCAACATCTACTGTTATGTTGAGTTCTCACAAACTATGCAGCATTCCCTGCTTTGAAAATATAAACTTTAATGCATTAAGTGCACTTGTTCTTGTGTGTCAGTTTGATTATTTTGGGGAACTTGGAATAGTAATGTACAGTGGATATAAAAAGTGTACGCACGCCTGTTAAAATGCCAGGTTTTGTGATATAAAAAAATGAGACCACAATAAATCATTTCAAAACTTTTCCCACCTTTAATGTGACCTATACTCTGTACAATTCAATTGAAAAGCAAACAAATATGTTAGGGGAAAAATATAAAAAATAAAAAAAGTACAATAAGCTGGTTGCATAAGTGTGCAGACCTATAAACTACTACTTTGTTGAAGCACCTTTTGATTTAATTACAGCTTTCAGTCTTCTTGGGTACACACCTGTTATCAATTAAAGAGATACTGATTAACCCCAAATAAATTTCAGCTGTCCTAGTAGGATTCTCCTGACATTTATTCAGTTGCCTGCTACAGAAAAAGCCATGGTTTGCAGAGAGCTTACAAAGCATCAAAGGGATCTTATTGTTGAAGGGTATTAGTCAAGAGAAGGGCACAAAAAAATTTCCACAGCATTGGATATATCATTGAGCACGGTAAAGACAGTCCTCAAAAAGTGTACAAAATATGGGGCAACCATGACGTTGCAAAGAACTGGATATCCCTCCAAATTGATGAAAAGGCAAGATGAAAACTGGTTAGGGAGCCTGCCAAGAGACTTACAGCAACACTGAAAGGAGCTGTAGGAATTTCTGGCAAGTACTGGTTGTATACTACATGTGACAACAATCTCCCATATTCTCTATATGTCTGGACTATGGGGTAGGGTTGCAAGACAAAAGCCTTTTCTTACACAGAAAAATGTCCAGGCCCGGCTAAAATTTGCAAAACAATACATAGTCTCCCAAAACCATGTGGAAAAATGTGTTATGGTCTGAGACCAAGGCTGAACTTTTTGGCCACAATTACAAAAGGTGCGTTTGGTGCAAAAACAACACTTCGCATATTCAAAAGAACACCATCCCCACAGTGAAGCATGGTGGTGGCAGTATCATTCTTTAGGGTGCTTTTCTTTAGCTGGAACCGAGGCTTTAGTCAAGATGGAGGGAATTATGAACATTTCCAAATACCATTCACTTTTGGCCCAAAACCTTCAGGCGTCTGCTAGAATGCTGAAGATTGAGGGATTTCACCTTTCAACACGACAGTGACCCCAAGCATACATCCAAATCAACAAAAGAATGGCTTCATCAGAAGAAAATTAAAGTTTTGGAATGGGCCAGCCAGAGCCCAGACCTAAATCCAATAGAAAATCTATGGGATGACCTGAAGAGGGATATGCACAAGAGATGCTTTCGCAATCTGACAGATTTGGAGTGCTTTTGCAAGGAAGAGTGGGCAAATGTTGCCAAGTCAAGTTGTGCCATGCTGATAGATTCCTAACAAAGAAGACTGAATGCTGTAATTAAATCAAAAGATGCTTCAACAAAATTTTAGTTTACGGGTATGCACATTTATGCAACCAGCTTATTGTACTTTTTTTATTTTTTATATTTGTTTCCCCTAACAGATTTGTTTTTCAATTGAATTGTACAGGTTATAGGTCACATTAAAGGTGGAAAAAGTTTTAAAATGATTTATTGTGGTCTCATTTTTTTATATCGCAAAAACCTGGCATTTTAACAGTGGTGTGTAAACTTTTTATATCCACTGTAGACATATGAGCTTATGCTTGAATTGGAGCAACTGTGTATCTATTTTGCTCCATGGATGATGATGATCTGTGCTATTAAGACAGCAGTAAAGGTTATATCAGTTGCGTCTCATTTTTTTCTTTAATGGAAAAGTTACAACTGCATTTCTTCCAGTTTGGCAATTACATAACTTAATTCACAATTACTTACCAATGCTAATCCATCATAGTTAGAGCTGGAACCCAAAGTGATGTATCCACCTCCTGCCTGCTCATTAATATTAATGCCATAATCTTTTGAATTCAGAAAGAAACTTTAAAACTGCATATAAAGTGCTACAAAAAACTTTATTTTCACAAAAGGTCCAAAAAAGTTTGCCATGAAAACAAAAGTTTGTTTCTCACATTTAAACTTTATCTTAAATAGCATCCACCAGAGCTATCTGCTGGTAAAATTCATTTTTATGATTAAAAGAGCAGGGAAACCAGCATGATTAACAACATGCAAATTCTTTTGTCTTCCTTTTAGATGGTTTTGAAGAATGGCACGTGCTACTGTGAGCTGATGAAAATATGGACAGTGCTCCTGTTAGGCTGACAGCCACACCCTATTATACATGGCTTAAATTTCAGCTACTCCTTGTTTTCTGTAAAACTAATGGAATCCCTTTCATATGCATTCTGCTTCAATGCAGGCTCACTTGGTTTCTCATTTTAAGCATTTTCCCCCAGTACTAGAAAATGGTGCAACTGTGCAACTTACCTTGGTGAGTTGCTCCACTCTGCCATTTAGTAATTCATAGTCATGCACATTTCCACAACAGCAGCATGTCATTACCAGTGAATGTGTATGTCTGTGCACTGGTCCACAGAGTGTCTGAAATAGCTTTGCAGTGGAGTGCCTTATCTACCAAAAAGACCATACACAGGCTGTGACAGGCAGGCAGATGCACACTAGCCATTCACGTACTTTTATTCATGAACCAACTCCTACACTATTCTAGTGCTGGTGCGCATCCCTGCCCCCACATGCACACTAACTTGCCCACTTTGTCTGAGCTGACTAGCCTTCACTGTGCTTGGGTTACTATCATTGAAATGACATGCACACTTAATGCTTTTGAAGCCCTTTTTCTGTATAGGACTAGGGTGATATGGACGTTTGTGAATCCCATCCTGTGCAGCACTCCTACCAGGGCAGCTTGCCAGGAAGCATGTTAAAACATACCATCATTCATGGACTGATGCATCGGCATGTAACAGTATAAACCTTGCTGCATGGAAGTGCTGAGCAGTATAGACAGAGGAGAGAGAGGGCCTGTTACTCAAGACAGTCTTGAGATGTAAGACTGCTTGCAATCTGCAGACTTTCCAAGCTGTGATAACTTGTATTTTATTTTATCTTTTTATCTTACTTAAATATGATTTCCATTTCATACCTCTATAAACTGTCCAGATTTTCGTAGAATGCCCAGATTTTTGCCTTATATTTTGGTCTGTTCCTTATAAAAGTTGTAGAGGTCTGTCAAATCACTGATGACTGAAACCACTAAATAATGCAATACATTTGAATTTCAGATGTAATATCTTTCAGAAAATGCATGCCAATACAAATTGTGTAATTTTTAGCATCTTTCTACATTTGTAAGAGCAATATAAAATATGTCCCTATTTTTGGGGCTTTGTTCCCCCATTATATCAGCCTTTTGCCATAATTCTTGCACTAAGAGGTTGAGAGGTATGTTTTGTATGTTTCATTTCCTCTGTTATTTTTTCACTTATAGTAATTTCACTTGATTTGCATACCATCCCTAGCTTTTGCTAAGGTCATATCTACTTTTGTTAATAGCATGCCATTTATTAGATCAGTTAGATTGCTTCTTGTTAAGGAAGTGTGCAGCTCACCTCATTTACAGTCAGCATAATTCTACAGCATAGTAACAGAATATTTGTAGGATATTGTTTTCAAGATTAAAAAGTAAAAAAAAAAACAAAAAAAACAAACAGTGGCACATTCTTTGTAGATTCCCAGTCATTTTTGAACTTCTTGTTCTCTTCTGTTTTGTATTTCTTTTCTTGCGGAAGAATGAATGATAAATGTCTTCAAGACTTCTTCCTTCACAACTTGCAGACATTTGACAATACCCATACTATTCTAGGCTTCTCCAGTATTCCACTGACAATAAGGAAAAAATCAAACTTCTGGATCCAGATATTCAAAGATGGACACTGTTCTGTGAGCACTGCTAGTACCTAGCTCTCTGAATCACCCTGGTTTAAAACAAACCCAGAAGACAAACCAGCTTTAAATTCATAAAAATAACTCTGTATATCAACTCTGAACAACATTTAGTAACTAAAGGAAAAGAAAAAGTGGCAGATTTCTTTCTGAACCAACAGGATTAACTACGATTCATGAAAGTCAGTTTAAGACACCACGTGGTATTAAGGCCCAACAACTGAATACTAAATCCAGATAAAACTACAAACTGCAAGATGTCGAAAGAAGACAAAAATATGGAAACTACCATAACCAAGACAAAATTCTCGGAATTAGCTTCACCAGAAAAAGACTTAACTACTAAGAGGCAAAAGACAACTGAACAAACCGACAATTCTAAAACTGTAAACAAAAACAAGTCAGACCAGCCAGCTAACCTGGAAGATGTAAAAACTGCCCTTCTACCTATTCAACGAGCAATAAAAGATTTATCCTTGTAATTGCAATCCTTTGGTGACTCTTTCAGCCAAATAATAGCCAGAATGGAAAAATCTGAGTCCAGAATAACAGAAAATGAAATAAAAATAGATTATCTAAAATAGCTGACTCCCATGACAAAGAAATGCAGTTTACAAGCTAAAATAACAGATCTGGAAGCAAGGTCCCGAAGGAATAATATTATGAGGAATCCCAGAAACGATAACTCATAATAACCTGCTACCAACCATCAGACAGATAAGCACCTTGTTAGATGAATCAGAAGAAACACAGCAAATGTTAACCGAGCACAGTGAGAGAAACTCAAGCTTCACTGAAACCAAGACCTGTTTATATCAAATTACTAAACTTCCAAGAAGTAAACAAAATCAAATTGGCACCAAAGAAGAAAGGTACACTTACCTGGAACAATAAAATATCCTTTGCACAGGATCTCCCTCTGCAGATAAGGCAAGCAAGACAACTCCTCTCCCCATACTGAAAGTTCCTAATAGAGAAAAAAATCAAATTCCAGATGAAGTACCCAAATACACTTATTTTCTATATGGAAGGAGTCAAGTACATGGTTGCTAGTCCAAAAGAAGCTAAAGAGACCTTTTTGGCCATTTTCAAGAAGATTCCACCCTCAGAAACTAAGTAAATCCTTAAAAAATGAAGGGCGACCCTCGAGTATCAAAACAAGCCGATTCATGATCTTTTTGGTTGGGATTTGGCCTTATACAACTCCCCTGGGTTGCCGAGGCCTTTACATCCTTGAATTAAGCCACGAGATAAACAGGAAAAGGAAATGCATCAGGGCTAGGAACTAAAATTCGGACGACGTTTCCAATGCGAGATTTGCAAGAAGTTGTTACTTCCTGGGACTTTGGAGGTTCAATTCATTCCCCCTACGATCTTGAGGGCTCCAAGATATGGTCGGAATCCGTCACAAAGAAGATATAGAGTTCAATTTAAGTTCTCTTGCTTCAGGAAATCAAAATGCGACCCCATAAACAAAGAAGCAGTTATCCAAATGGAAGTTGACCAGCAAACTACAATCTAAATCCTGTAGGTTTTAAGGTACTGTTGCACCAAGCCCTCCTCACATTTGTATATACATTGCTATGAATATAGAGGCTATAGCTAGGTTTTTGAAGGACAGATAACCACATGATATAACTAATGATAAAATGAAGGGTGCCTGATATATAACCTTAAAAAATATAAAGTGTATTGGGGAGGCTAAACCTCTAGAACACACAAATACTATTCAATAGCCTGCAGAGAATATATTCAGACAGATATGCAAGCTGCAACTGAAATCCTGACTGACTTGGCTGTTTAAAAAAAAAATATTTTTCTTCTCTCTTACCCCTGACCATAGACTACTGTGTTGAAGTTTTAAAGGCACATAAAATGGTATAAAATAGTTAAATAAATGAGGGGAAAGAGGAGTTGAATGTAAACAAATGTATGTTTACCAAGCATGACTTTTGACTTAGAATGTTATATCTTAGAACCTGATATAATTCACTTTAAAAATGTTTAGTATTATCTTGTTTGAAACGCATTTAAAGTAGAAATAAGTCACAAGTTTTAAACCGTAAATGTACATTTAAATTGTATTAACATGACTGTATAGATTTTTTGTTTGAAGAGCTTAGGACATTATCAGTAGTGCTTTTCCAGGGAACTAGTCTGTTTAGCTTTGTCCGCAATGTAAATAGTAATGAGGGGGTGGGGGTATATTACATATGGACATAGATACCACAACCCGAAATCATCTTGATAAGCAAACTGCTTACTGAACTGTCACTCTGCCCCCTGTTTTATTCCTGGTCCAAGGGTATAGTGGGTTAGGCACAGAGTAGGGACGGGAATAGTAAGATGCTTTCCAAATGTATCTCACAACATACACATACAATGACCACAAATCAAAGACCACAAATCAAAACCATCACACAAGGCACATATTACAAATATACCCAGCATATAAATGTGGGATTTTGACTCATGAAATGTCAAAGGGCTCCAAAATAAGCAGAAAAGGAAACTATTCTTACACCTTACACTGCAAGCTAAAACCAACATTTTATTAATACAAGAAACACACCTCACTACTGAACAATGGACAGAAATTAGCAAGAGAAAATGAATATGTCAAATCATAGCATCGGAGGGTAAAACAAACAGTGTAGGTGTAGCTATAATAATTAAGAGCCAATTCCAGGAAAAATACTTGAAACTAAAGCAGACAAGGAGGGAAGATGGTGTTATGCAACATTTACGAACCCTACACTTCCAAAACCCTTAATGGTACTTAATGTATACGCACCCTGCAACAACCAACATCACTTCTTTACATCACTATACCCCATCTTAAACCAATTTAAGGATCACTATCTGGTAATTGGGGGTGACTGGGACACGCATCAAAACCCAGACAAGGACAAATCCAATCTGACTAAAACAAATAATAAACAAGCTTCCTTAGCCTTAAATGAATTCAAACAAGACTTCAAGTTATATGACCCTTTTAAATATGGAGATAGTAACGACAAAACTGGAAAATGTACTTTTTACTCAATGCCACAAAATGTGGTCGAGAATAGATTTCTTTCTAATCTCAGACATATTTATTAACATAGACCCAACAATAATTACTCATACCTCATTCTTCTCAGATCATTCTAAAATTACACTTAACATTAATTGGGACAAAAAGACATATATTGCGAATAGGGGATACAGTTGGTCACTAAACCCTAACTTACTTACCAAAATGGAAGTAATAAAAGAAATAGATTCAATACTAAAAGCATCCCTTACAAAAACATTGCTAACTCCCAAATACCAGTGGACGTAGAATGGGCTGCAACCAAAACACAAATTAGGGGAATATTCATTAAAAGAGCAGCATACTGTAAAAAAACGCAACTAAACATGGAACAAGATTTGAAAAGGAAGATAGAGCTTCTTGAAGACTATCTATTAGTTAACCGTAAGAGTCAGAGACAGATCTTCTGAAACTACAAAGAGATCTCTACTTATTACAAACCAGAAACCTATCTTTTTATGAAACCAGAATGTTAGCCACCTATGCAGAAGAAGCCCAATTGCTATCTTGAGCATTGGCCAGAATTATAGCCCAGCTCAAAACTGCCTCCAGAATAACAGAAGTAAACTATAGGGAAAAACACTACACAAAAGATGAGGACATTAACATTTTTGAGCAAATATACTTTCAGATTTATGGAGAACAAACACTACAAGCTTCGAAGGAAGATAGAACCCTCTTTCTTCAAAACCTGAGATTTCCAAAACTAGACCTAAACCAACAAAAAAAAAAAAAACTAAGTGAACCTATATCAACTAGTGAAATAATCACAACAATCAAACATTTGAAAGCACACAACGCTCCAGGTCCGGATGGGCTCACTTCGGAATTCTATAAAACTTTTACCCCTTTGATAGCCAAAATTCTGTTTTATATATTGAACTACATAATAAATAAATATGTACTGTAAACTCAAAAGCTGTTAATGATATGTATTAGACAATGTATATACCTGATTATATTAGAATGTACTGTACACTTTCAAACTAATACCTGATTATATTAGAATGTACTATAGTCTTTCAAACTATCTTTGTACTACTTGGAGCTTTTCTCCCCGGGCCTCCACTGAAAACTGGCACTTGCCCAGCTGGACCTTCCCGGTAAACAAATGTAAAATAAATAAATGATGTACACTTCAATGCCTCCAAAATCATTTTTATACTAAAAGAACAAGCTGACCCTAAAAACCCTGACACCTACAGACCTATCTCCCTTCTAAATATAGATACAAAAATATTAACTACTATTCTCACAAATAGATTGAAAACCCTGATAAAGTCATCTCTCCCGAACAATCCGGATTTACACCACCTAGACAGACCAGGGACAATACACTAACATTAAATGCATTAATATCTTATGCAGGCCAAAACAACGCAAACATATATACACTGGTTGTTGACGCTCACAAGGCCTTTGAGAGGGTCAATATAGAATTCTTACTCCAAACACTACCGTACTTTAACATACTCAATAACTTCATTCAGATTATACAAACTATATTAACCCATATACATCTCTATATATAAATAAAACTTGGTCAAATAGAATTCCAATAAAAAATGGAACTAGGCAAGGATGCCCGTTATCACCCCTCCATTTCAACCTATACCTAGAACCACTCTTCTTATCCATTAAACAAAAATACATACCATATCCTCCCCCAGTAATTTACAATTTCAAAATATTTTTCTCCGTCTTTGCGGACGATCTGAATATATACTGTACTACTAACCAAAAATTCACCAACTCACACTAATACACAATGTCCAATCCAGTATCAAGGTTCTCCTCCATATAAAAACCATAAATCACCAGGATATTCTTCAAAAAATTCAGATAGTGGCAATAATCCAAAGAACGAAAGGTTACGAAAATAATATTGATATAAACCACACACAATTCGGACAAACAGATTAAGCACATTCATCTCCTGCACGGAGACTTCCTCAGAATCTGTTTAAACAAAAAAATCCTCCATTTAAATACAATCAGATGTAATAAAATTAATTAAATTAATTAATTATTCAATTGAATTTCTTATTGGCTGGCCATTCACTTCATTTATTCATTGATGGAATAAAAAAGCTTGTACCTAAAAGTACTAAAAAATAATTGTAAATACACAAGAAAATATACATATATATATATATATACATACACAGACAGACCCTTTCTAAAATAAATACATATTAATAAATATTGTATAGCAATCACATATTTGATTGTTGGTGTTTTGTTTAAAAAATGATACACCATAGAAATATGTATATACACACACAATACTCTAAACACCTCCATTTATAAATACATATTTTAAAATCAAACTGATAAACATTAAATTATTGAATAAATATATATAAATATCATATATAAATCTTGCTAAAATGCTTAAAAAAATAAAACTATAATATATATATATATATATATATATATATATATATATATATATATATATATATATATAAATATTAACAAAAAATATTTATAAATATATATACATATGTGAATATCTCTGAAAAAATGCATGTATTTATATGAAACTATAAAAGACTGTTTGTCATATACATATATATATATATATATATATATATATGTGTGTGTATATTTTCTTGTGTATTTACAATTATTTATTATTTTTTAGTACTTTTAGGTACAAGCTTTTTTATTCCATCAATGAATAAATGAAGTGAATGGCTAGCCAATAAGAAATTCAATTGAATAATTAATTAATTTAATTAATTTTATTACATCTGATTGTATTTAAATGGAGGATTTTTTTTGTTTAAACAGATTCTGAGGAAGTCTCCATGCAGGAGATGAAAGCGCTTAATCTGTTTGTCCGAATTGTGTGTGGTTTATATCAATATTATTTTCATCACCTTTCGTTCTTTGGATTATTGCCACTATCTGAATTTTTTGAAGAATATCCTGGTGATTTATGGTTTTTATACGGAGAAGAGCCTTCATTGATACTGGATTGGACATTGTATATTAGTGTGAGTTGGTGAATTTTTGGTTACTAGTCTTCGTTTTTGTGTCTCATCCGGTACCGAGGAGTCCCCGTGAGAATGGATAACAGTTTGCTACTTAGTGAACTTATTAAAGTTATGCAAAACTATTCTCAAACTGGCAATAACTGTGTTGTTTCCACCAACGAGATTCCCTGTGCACAGAGTTCTCCGAGATGCACGGGGGAACCAGGAATAATGACGTCAGACACCGACAAGGATAGCAGTTGTACTTGCAGAAACACTGAACAAATCCGTTCAAATCGAGAGCGTGTGTTTGGCGCAAACAATACCGTAAACAACAGAGTGGATACCAGGTCCAAAATTGATTGTTGGCAGCAATACATGCATGTGGATTTTACTAAGTGGTTGGCCAATTCCTTTGGTGCTTTTTTCTCTAGAGATGGACAGAAGCGAGCCGAAAACACCACCTACAAGGACAAATGTAAGATTCTTAAACAGCGTCTAACCAAATACAAAACTTTAGCCCTGGATAACTGGTACTTAAGAAAATGTATAGAAAATAAAATAGTGCCTAAGGGGCTTAGACTTGATAAGTTTCCGAACAATACAAACAATAATTCTGAATTTTTTAAAACTATCGTAAATATACTTAATGACTGTGGGCTGGCCATTCTTAAAGCTATGATTAAAAATAACCAAGAGCTGATGGTAGATTGTAAAAATGAAATAGACTTAATGGTGATATTAATGCTGATTTGTTGTTTTCTAGAACAGAATATAAAAATCTATATTTTACAACTTTGCAAGAAGTTGACAATATTACATACAAGAGTCACCATAGGAAGACCCAAAAATTAGAGAGAGACTTGAATGACTATAGACAGGGAACGGCATATTACATTGAGAATAAAATATACAAAGGGAATAACATGTATAGGAAAGGAGGTTATTGTAACAACAGAGAAGAACCACAGTATGGTGAATTAGACAATATTAGTTATGATGGTGAACACAATCACATATATAACCAACGTTTGGTAGATGATGGTAATTCCGACAGGGTAATCCCTTTAGGGGAACAGGGACTGAGAAGGTCCGAGAGGATACGGAATTTAGAACAACAGCCCTCATATGCAGCTGTTACGAGAAACCACTACTTACCACCACAGAGGAGGGCTGGCTTCAGGGAGAGGAGATCATTAATTCCACACCAGTGTCCATTAACCCAGATAATACATATGAAATTGATACATTTAATGCAGTTTTTAATAAGGTTTCTAAAGTTGTTATTCATACACAAAACATTTTTTTCATTTACAATTATACGGATGTAGAAGTAAACCAGGAACATTTTAATCTTTTTACTAAGGGTTTTACCTTCGTACCGGTGAAGAGACCAGGTATCAAAGATATCCTATAGACATAAAATTATTTAATAGAAAATTGAATCTACTACATAATTTTAAGGAGAGTGGGAGAAAATTCAAAGAAGATGCACTTAAAAAGGCTAGTACTTACAACCCCCCTCTACAAAATGACATACAAAATTTTGAAAGATGTGTTACGGGTTTAATAAGAGAAGGATACAAAAAACATAAAACAGTTGAACATAACCTTACTAAAGAAGAAAACATGTTATATGAGCTAAGCAACAATGACAATTTACGTATTATGAAACCAGACGGGGGGGGGGGGTTGTTTTAATGGATACATGGGATTACACAAAAAGAATGTTTGATATATTAGATAAAGACAATAGGTATATGGTGGTATCCAGAAATGAGGTAAATATTTCTTACAGGAAAATAGACCTAATTCTTGAGGATAATTTACTTCAAGGTTTAATTGATGTAGACCTATATAATTTTTTAAAAGTTATGAAACCTGTGATACCAGTGATTTTTGGGATACCAAAGATACATAAAGATATCGAACATCCCCCTTTAAGACCAATTGTATCTTCGCAGGGTTCGAAAACACAACCCTTGGCTATTTATGTAGATTCAAAACTAAAGGAATTTCATAAAAACTGTCCCCACATTTTAATAGACTCCTGGGATTTTCTTACTAAAATAGAGTCTAATACATATAGAGACAATATAATTT
>NC_056741.1:810143651-810171151 GCF_019279795.1 Protopterus annectens | reverse complement strand
TGTGTGCGATAGTGAGGGACTGTGGGTTTCGGGGTGGGTTAAGTGAGTTAGGGTTAGGGTGCAGGTAGGGTGTGTGTGCGATAGTGAGGGACTGTGGGTTTCGGGGTGGGTTAAGTGAGTTAGGGTTAGGGTGCAATTAGGGTGTGTGTGCGATAGTGATGGACTGTGGGTTTCGGGGTGGGTTAAGTGAGTTAGGGTTAGGGTGCGGGTAGGGTAAGTGTGCGGTTGTGTCGGACCTTAGGGTTAGGGTTTGGGTTACGGTTAGTGCATGTATGGTTGTGTGTATTGTCGGTATTTTGTGTTGTCGGTCTTTTGATGTCGGTGATTTGTGTTTCGGCGTTGTGGCATTTCGGTAAACTGAAGGGGATCCATATATATATATATATATATATATATAGATCCCCTTCTAATCCTCAAACGACCATATCATCGAATTTTGTTTTCACAAGATGAAAATTAAGAAAATAAAATACCCAAACTGTGAATTTTTCCCCAGGGCAAGTAAACACTTGCCCAACATGCTCATTTTTATGCTGTAGTCTGATCCTGGAGTTGGTATATATAGTTGGGGGGTGTGTGGGGACCAAATCCCCCACATTGGTGGGTGTGGGGAATGTAGCCCCCATCTAGGTGGGTTTTATTTACGTATGTAAATATACGGTATGTGTTTTGTTGAAGTTTGAGCAAGTGGGGTCTATATCATATGAGCGAATCGTACAAATTGCGAATGCTCATAATATTGAATTTACCGGACCTCAAAGTGCTTTTTCTGAGATCGCAGTACAGTGAAGAATGGGATATTTGCCCTTTCCTCACTGTAGTGTGATCTCGGAGTTCCCCACAATAGGAAGTTTGAGGTCCAGTACGTATCATATTATGAGCATTCGCATTTTGTGCGATTCGCTCTTATGATATAGACCCCGGCGTGTGTGTGTGTATATACACACACAGACAGAAAGAAAGGCAGCATGCCATTTGGTTGAATGCTCATTTTGTTGAATGAAAAATCAATGTATGTACGCAAATAAAAATAATTGAAAGCACATTTAGTTGAATGACCATTCCGTTGATAGTCCATTTTGTTGAATATGGCATACTTGCACTTATTTCTGTAATACAGAACTAGAATATTTAGAAGAATTTCAGTGAAATAGGCTTTCAACAATTCTAACTGCATGAGTCATCTTTCAGTGAAATGATCATTCAACTAAATTGTTCTATAATCATATCTATATCTATCTATCTGTTTATCTATCCATGTGTATGTATTTTATATATATATATATATATATATATATATATATATATATATATATATATATATATATATATATATATGTAATATGCATACAGACAGGCAGGCAGACCCACACTTTTTTGATGAACTGGCACCCTCAGATTAGAAGATTTTTTCCCCAGGTAGAAAAGTAGCTCAGAATGTATGATAAGGGGTGCTTGAATATGATGTTGTTATTTTGTAATGCAGCTAAACTGTTTCATTTTGATGAATGCTGATAATTGTGACAGACATAACTGCCATGTAGTTTAACATCTCATTGATAGACTGGATAAAGAAGTATGTACCTTGACCAACATAAGGATTAAGGAAAAGGGACCTTTTTAAATTATTTTGCTATTTTTAGAATGCTGCAGAGTTATCCACCATCCTTTGTTCCTCCTTGCTAGCTTCATTGAAGTTGAAATCTGTTGCACAATTTATCCCATATTTCACTGAAAGAGCAGAGTTTAGAATTGGAGGGAAGCTGAAGAAATTAATATTAAATGTTGATAATATAGTTCTGTTTTTCCAAATCCAGGAAAGGAAAGGAAGACCCTTCAGAGGTGGTTAGATGTCCAAGTTTTCTCTTACTATTTAAGATAAAATTTGTAAAATCTGAGCTGCTGCACCTAAGGACACAATGAAATAGGGGTACTCAGCCTACAATAAATTTTTAAGTGGTAAATAGATATATGTAGATATGTGGGAATAAAGAACAGACTGAAGAGGAACAGCCTGTTGTGCACCTATGTTGAACTAAATGGGATCCTGCAGTTACACTGAGGAGGTGGGAGCAAATAAAGCTCTATATTTTGGGAGGGCATAGGTGTTTAGAATGAGTCTGGTCTGTTATTCATCTTCCTGTCCAGGTCTCTTCCCTTGGAGCTCTTCATAGTCTTTGCATGGTAAAACAACTGGCCCAGACTTGACTGACATCATCTAATATTAGGAAGAAGAAGAGGAAGATGGGGCTTATCAGACTCTCAGAGTTACCACAAGGTGGCAGTGCTGATTCACTGCTGAGAGGTGATCAGAAAAAGTTACCCCAAACTAGGTAAAATTAGAAGACATGTCAGATCCAAATATGGCATGGATAAATCATTTATTGTGCTGTCATGGAGTCTAACAAGGTAAACTAAAACATTGCCCTCCTCCCAGCTGAAGCTACTATCAAAGAGGGGAGTAGTTGCAAACAGACTCAGAGTATACAGGACCCTTCATATGTTCTTTCTGTATTGGTGGATTTTCACGATTGAGGCCACCTAGAATGAGCAGCAGATGTAGGTGACGAGGAAACTTACTGTCATTATTTAGTGACCTCATTTCTTAATGATTTACCAGAAAAAGACAGATTTTTGAGGAATAAGCTAAAATATGAGGCAAAAATCTGGAATTCTGCGAAAATCTGGACACTTGAGAGGTATTAACTCCTAAACTTTTTTTCTATAATTGGTAGCATGTGGAGCAGATAAAGCTTAATGCACTACAAAGAATTATGATTGAGTCTCCAGTCACAATCATCTTTATGTGTACTTGACATGAATAGCAAGATTCACTTCTTAAGGTTTGCTCGCAAGATTAATTTCTTGGCATTCATGTATTGAACACATAATAACCAAGTTTTAATTGGTTACCTGATCATAATCCAGTATATTATAGCTTGGTTGTTGATTGGCTATGGATTTGGATATGGGTGAAGTGCATGGCAGTTGGCTACTCATACACACATCCTTTGCTGAATTCATATTCTAGCCATTAACTTTGGAGAGTCATGTTTTTTCAAAGTATTCTGAAAGCATTTATTAAGAATACTTTTGGAATGCATGACTCTGAAATCATTCTTAATGAATGTCTTAATTGATGCCGATAGCATTATTTTGATTATTACAGAACAACATTTTATATTCCATGTGACCTGCTACACAATGTGAGGATATCTGTAAACAGACTGTTAATAACCAAAAAAGTACAAATAATAACTTTATACAAAATGATCCTTTATCACTTCTGGTTCGTGTTCTGATCACCATGCAAAAAGCACATGAAAAAGATGACTTTTAAGGGAGGCCTACGTGTGTCTGAATGTACATCCTGTTGAAAGATAACACTTGTGTGAAATATCCCTAAGCATCAGCCCAAGAACAGTTTTACCATTTTTAGTTCTAATGCAACATCATTTATTTACCAGAAAGTCTAAGTAGTCAAACCCCCTTTTCAATGATGGCCTCAAATCACAGTTGTCTGAACCATGTTTCATGTTTACAAGGTGTTTTCTCTTTTCCTCAGTATTGTGTTACCATTGATTTGGTATTTATAAGTAGAGAGGGTGTGAGAGCTTTGTCTCCTTATGAAGTATGCAGGAGCAATCCTCCTATAAAAATACTTCAGTAATTTCCCTAAACATTCGGCTGGTGTGCCTTCATGGAGTTTGACTAGGCAGTATGTGTGTGGGAAGTCTGTTTTTTTAACACCTTCACTGAATTATTTAAGATACAGGTAAACATACATTTATATAAAAGAAAACAAACCATATTAACATGTTCCCAGTTATATACATTATACATTACATATGTACCTTTGTATAAAAATTATCAGTCCAAAATTATATAAACTGCTCACTTCCTGCCTTCCCTTAAGTCTCATTCCTCCTCCAGATCATTATTCTGCATGCATTGCTGCTACAATTTCCAATTATTTCTATGTAATTTGCACCTACCCTTTTAAAAGATCCCACTTCCTGTTACAATATTCAGTACATCAAATCTAGTTGACTTAGGCTTTCTTTTCCATTTACTAGTAACTGCTTTTTGGCAGCCACCAGAATTAAACTTAACAAGTCTTTACTATGTCTTGGCAATCTAGATCTTGCTCCAGCTCAAAGATTTATTTCCTTAATTACACTCATTTGCTCACTCAATATTTCTGACAAAGCATTCTGTAGGGAATTTTTCATGTCTGCCAACTCATTACACACCCAAAACATATGTTCCTGTTTACCTCTTTCTTCCCCATCTCATCTCCAACATTTGCCATCTGCATGAGGAAAAATTTTTTGGAGTCTGCTTGGGGTAGAAAAAATACCTATGTAAACACTTCTAGCAAAAATCCTAGATTCTCTAGACTTTGTTGTATACTTGGGAGCCATACATACATCCTCTAATGGTTCCCTTATAAATTGCTTATCCAATCTTTCTTCCCAATCTTTTCTAACCTCCTGTGATTGATTTGCATAGTTATTGTGCAATATTTTGAATGTCTTTATAATTATCCTTTTTTAACAGTAGCTTCTATTCTAGTTTCAACTAAAACTCTACCAGAGCAGGTCATTCACTTTAAATTCACATATCCCTTTCCTCTTTGCCTATACTGTGATATCAGTCCCTGGTGGGAATGCAGTCTCTAGCCTGCAGTCCAAATGTCTTCCTGGCCTCTTCGCATTATATTATCCTTTCCCTCTCTAGTTATTTGTTTACAGTACCTTGGTTCCTTTGCCAGTTTTCTCCAGTAAACTCTAACCACCTATTGGCTATTCTCTGTACCCCCAATTGCAGTCATCCTATTGGTAAAATCTTCATTCTCATGCTAGATAGGTTCTCAGAATACTTTCTGCTTTTTTATGAATATAATATTCTGTAAGTCTGGTGTTATTCTCCTTAAGGATCTGCATCCAAAATCCTACTCTCTCCTTGTTTATTGAATTTTCCCATTGTTTCATCACCATCCTTTTCTACTTTGAATTATGCCTTTCTGCTTATGTTTTATATATATGAACCTTAACCATGCAACTCTAAAGTATCACATCAAATCAGGCAATCTTAAACCACCTTGTTCTAGTAGGAGGATCAACTTATCCCACCTGACTCTTGCCCTCTTACCATCCTAGATAAATTTCATCAACTCTTCATAGATTATTGTCCATAACTTTTCCTCTGGTTGAAAACTATTCCTGACCTGTATATAAAACTAAAGGGACTAATACATTTCACTGCTTGTAGCTTCCTATTCGTATCCAGAAAAAAGAGCTTCCAGATTCTCAGTTTTTGTATTGTCTTTTGTTTAGACTATTCCCAAATATCCTTAGCCATAACAGAAGCCTTTTTAATTCACACCCCTAAATACTTAATTTTATTGTTTATTGTATTCCTATAAATATTGGTATTGCTGAACCAAGGCATCTGTGTCTATATAATTTACAGTTATAGCCTTTGTTTTGTCTTCATTAATTGTATATTCAGAAAAGATTTGAATCTGTCTCAAAATGTACCACAGCACTGAGATGTCCTTTTCTGGTTTTATCAGGTACAAAATAATATCATCCATAAATAAAGCAAACTTTTCTTAATTGACATACCAATTATATCCCTGAATTTCCAAATCCCTTATTTTCTTTGCCAGTGACATAAAATGAAAGCAAAGAACAAAGAGGAAAGAGAAAATCCCTGTTTGGTTCCTTTGTTCCGACACAACTTATCAAAGAGGAACCCTCCCACTTTAATTCTTGCCTCTGATCTGTCATATATCTTTCTAATTAACCTTATTATTGTATCAGAGAATGCAAATGCTTCCATTGCCTTACTCATAAAATCCCAGCTTACTCTGTTGAATATTTTCTTTGCATTAAGACCCACCAACAGCTGTGGTAGTTTCTTACATTCTGCTTTCCTGTGTATCATCATTGTTCTGTTAATGTTGTCAAATGTTTAACTCCCCTCCACAAAACCACACTGATCAATATCTATAAATTTTGGCAACACCCTTGCACTTCTTTAAGCTATTATAGACAGAAACACTTTATAATCATGGTTTAAAATTGGAATGGGTCTATACGATACTGGGTCTAATCGGTCTTTACAGTATTTAGGTATTTCAGCTACCACAGCTTTATTACAAGATATTGGTGCTTCTCTTCCTTTGAAAATACTGTTAAAACAAAGCCTTTCAGATCTTTCTCACTTTATTGTCTCCTAGCTTCCAAAGTTCCACAAGACTGCCATTTTTTCCTGGAACTTTCCTGCAGATTGATTATACGTCACTGTTTTTATCTTCTCTCCTCCTATCTTGACAGTTACTTAACTCATGCACTTCTGTGCTTTTTGTTGATATCCACATTTCACTGATTTATACATATTTTCATAACATTTCTGAAATATGTCTAATACTTCTATGGGATATCTGATTATTTTTCTTGTTATAGGCTCCCTAAGGTTAGCAGCAGCCCTTTCTACTTCCTCTTGCCTAAGTCATTGTACTAAAAATTTTTTTTGCTTTGGGATTATTATAAAAAACAATTGCTTAACAGCAATCTTTCTAAACTCGTGCATATTTTCTTGATACTCATATATTTTCCTTTTAGTACTCTGCAGTTATACCTCTTCTTGTTTTGTGATATTCCCTTATTCTGCAATACTTTAACCTTTGTCATTCCTTCTAAATAATCCCCCTATTTCCTTTTATTTTATTTCTACTCTGTTTTTTATATTCTACTTTCATTTTATCTCACTTAGTAGCTATAAAGTCTGAAGAAATTTCTATCTTCCCTAATAATGCTCAAATCATTTCCACTAGGTCAGGTATTGGTCAGGATGTGCCAGTGTCTCATTTGTGCATTATTAACCTGCATTTTATCTCTGTTTTTATTAGCACACAATGAAATAGTTATTGGATGTGTGTTGAAGATTTCAATTAAATGTACATGCTTTTGTGAAATATAATTTCTATCTAGAATAGCCCAATTATTTTACCTTGAGGAGTAATAGGCAAATTCTGTTTAAGTTCCTACTAGTGAATTTATGTGTTCCATACCAAACCTTTTCATAAATTTCTACACTCTTTTATTATACTTTCCCTTCTAGTCTCCCAGATACATCCTCAATGTTGGAAATCAAGTTCTAGCCCCCACCTATAAGTAATGTTCCCTGCTGAAAGGTGATTATTTTTCCCAACATTTTCTTAAGCCCCACAATAACAGTTTTTGGTGGAATATAAATACATATGAGCATAATTATCCACCATTGCCAGTAGCCCATGACTAACACAAATCTACCTCTATTATCTTCTCTCCCTCTTCTATCAGTATTGGAGCTCCTCTAGCAATTAGCATAAATATTCCCCCTTTTCTTTGTCCCTGATATTCTGCTGAAGGTTCATCTTGAAATCCTTTTTTCATCAAATTCACATGCTCATTTCTTTCCAAATGCATCTGATGTGGCATTGCTATTTGCACTCTGCATTTCTTAGTATAATTCAAAACTCTTGCTTTTTAGTCTATACCTTTGAGGCCATTTATATTCAAAACTAACAAGAATAGTGTAGCCATTATGATAAGAAGTTATTATTCCCACCTATATACACAACAGTTTTTTTAATGTTTATTTCCAACTTCTGTATTACATCCACCCAGTAATGTTTGGCAGATTAATCTTTTTTTTTAATACAGTTGTTTCTTGTTATCTCCATTTGAACCTGTCACATTTTCAAGAGTTTATGTTTTAATGAAAACCCTCAAAAATATACCCCAGAACACCCTCATAACATATTAACTTAAAACATGCACACACAACTATTTACATTGTCAAATAATGAAGTTTAACCCTCCTGATAGGAACAGTTGTCCCAAATGGACAGCTGCAACCTCAGGCATCATCTAACCTAAAATTAAGGTTATCCATGGTAAAGTGCATGTTACAGCCTATGCTTCCACTTACACTAATTGCCATATGTTCCTTTCTTATCTTTATTCCCCTCCGAGATATGTAAAACAGTGTGCATGGTTTCAGAAAACATTAACTTTTGGCCTTAAGAAATATTGCACTGGCTGTCTTTAAATAAAACTAAATTATACACTGTTCTGTTAAATGCACTGAAGTATTTAGGCTACCTGTGAAGCTGCTATCTCGTATTCACTTCCAGTAATTTCAAACTTTATTTTTCACTGAGCTGCTTGGTCTTTTACCTTTTGATATTACATTCCCCTCTGCAAACAATATTCAGAACTCTGAATATTTATTGCCGGCAACTGTAGTCAGCTTGTACCCATGGAAACATAAGAAAAGAATGTATAACAGCCTTTATTTGCAGTCTTCTAAATTCATACTAAACACTTATTATAAAGGAAAGAGAATGCATTCACTGTGCTTTGTTATTTTTCAAACCCTCATACTTACACAAAAACATATTTTTGGACTAAACCGAGGGCATTAATCCAGACAGTCACCTATGTAAAAGTAAAAGAAAGCATCTCTACTCTGTATATATTATCATCAGTGTATTTTTACACCCCTTTCCCCATCCTAACAGCCCAAGATTACATCATGTTAACTTAAACATGCTTTTGTCCAACATTTTCTCCCTTTTTCATAGGTTCATAGGTAGGTACTAGGCTACTGGCCCTAGGGTCTATATAAGCCTAGCCAAAAGGTACCCTGGCTTTCGCCACCCAAGAAAATTATTTTCCTGTGCCCCTGTAATGCCTACATTTCTTAAACTAAAAAAATACTTGCCAACTTTAATATCTTTATCACCTACAACAGTCACTGAAAAGACTCGCCCCACCCCCTCATTTTAGATAGTACTACTACATAATACACAAATCTGATTTACTGTATAACATGCAATTTATATCATGAAATGTTTTATACAAATACTGTTAAGAACAAAAATTGTTTTACTTACAGTAGCATTTGTTTTAAGTGTCCTTCTAAACATTAATGACATGAAATAGGCTATATGTTTTTCAGTCTACCCACAAGTTTAATAAAGTCAGCAAAAGTCCATTCTTTCTCAGACACTTTTTATTGTAAAGCCATATTTCACAAATGTGATTGATGCTTTATAACCTCATATTTTCTCACCAATTTCAGCATGCTGGTCTTCTCCCTGTTCATCTCTGTCTACCTACACCAGATTCTGGTTCATGTACAAGATTTGCCTGATTCTTCTAGTCAACTCTTATGTTTTTTTGCCTGTCTCCCAAGTATTTTCCTTTGTATCATTGGAAGAGGTTTCACTGGCAATGTTTCTGTATGAGCTTTATTAGCAGCAGAATGTGAAGCACAATATCCTTCTGTTTGATGGTTCGCTTTTTTGGGCAAATGTATTTCCTCCTTAGCCTGTTCTGCATCAAAAATTGTCTTTGATTGTCCAGAAAAAATATTTTACAGTTAGCTGGATAAAGTGACTTGAGTCTCATACCTGCCTCTTGACATTCCATGATTTCTGGGATAAATGTTCCTCTCTTCTGTCTGGAGTACAGTGAATAATAATTGTCTACAAAACCTCTACTGTTTCTAAATTTTTAATACTTTGTCTTTCTGCCACATATTTGTCAGGATAACCTCTTTCTGCTTGTGCAATTAAATCTTTACTAATGCAGTTCTTGACTGCTTTCTTACAGCCAGGTTTTGAACATACAATCAATGTGCTCTTTTAATTAAATCCTGCTGTGGAATACCTGTCCAGTTGCTTATTTGTGCTTTCATGAAATTAATACAGTCTGTTCCTTCCAGTTTCATGGTACAGCAGAAAATCTCAGGTTTTCTCTTGGTGCTCTGTCTTCTAGTTCTGCCATTTTATGAAACAGTTCTGCTTGAGAGGTTTCCTACTCAGCCATCCTTTCTTTCCTTCATTTCAGATTTTAATTTTTTGCAGATTTATCAGTTCATCTGAATAGCTGCTTAAAGCTTATTCTGTTTTTTTCTAGCCTTTTGCTATTTGAGTCAGTATACTCCTTCAGTGTTTCATTTATCTTAGTCAGCTCTGAGTATATTTGATTTATTTTTTCCTCTTAGTTACTGTAAGTCATTTTGCTGTGCTTTGACGAAGGAAGGGGAGTGGTCTGTGGAGTTATTGACATAGCTGGTACTTTTTTATGAGGAGATCAATCTTTGTTCTGCTAGTTGGGCAGCTCATAGCAGTCACTGGCATGGAAATGTGAGGAAAGATTGTAGAAGCCCATCACTGTCCTGCTATTTGGGAAATGAGGCTGATCTTTAACGTGATATTTTGGTGGAGTCCAGTATCTGACCAAATTGATAGTCTAGGAGGGACCCACTAATTGTCAGCAGTTTGGATGTTGAAGAGACTCAACATCATCTTGCTGAGGGGGATGGGAAAATAATTGATTGCTGATTTGCCAGATGGATGGGCATGGGTGTGGGGTGGAGGGGTTGGATAAGTTAAGGTTTTAATCACTGTCATGTCTAACAAGAGGGACATTTGCAGGCTTATCAGCACTAAGGCTGACTTGGTAAATCTGGAAGACAGAAGTTGCATCTAGATGGTAGATGAAGCTTGGGAGACTATATTTTCATTATCATGGTTTTTGATAGGCTCTGGAAACTTTAACCACTTTCTGTTTGAGTGCCTGGGATGGAGAAAACTTTGACTGCTCCTTGACAAAGTAGGATCTGTTGGCTTCTGATTGCTGACAGAATGAGTGTATGAGTGGAAGAGAGCTGTGATCGTTGCCGGGGACAGGAAGAGGGGGCACACTGCTGCCTGTACAGTATATAGCCCAGTGAAATTAACTTTTTTCCTAACTTGTGCTGCATGTCATTATGGGTACTTAGGTTGATAGGTTGGTACTAGGCTATCAGCCCTAGGGCCTATACAAGCCTAGCCATAACAATTCCCTGGCTATTTCTTCCCACACTATAAGCTTAGAGAGCAGTGACCACAGCAGTTTGCAATGACCAGATCAGGGATCCTTGGCTGTTATATCTAGTACACTGATTATTTTCAGCTCATTGCACTTACGTCAGCAGTCTTCCCTGCTTACCTCTTACATATTTTATAAATTTTGTGTAACACTCATCTGATCTAGCTGCATTTCCTCTTCAACTTTTTAATGCCTGCTATAAATCGTGGCATAAGGAATTAATGTTGTATAAGTATTTGAAGGATCTATAGCAGTGCAAAATGTAAATTAACATCCTGCTGTGCTATAGACATGGTGTTCCCAGATTTCTGATAGAGTTGCATGCTATTGGGGATGGCTTCATGCCAGAGAGGCACCTGTATATGGTCATCCCCTGTCTTGCTACAGAACTCGTGTATTTTTCATTTGCCTTCTTACTTTGTTGAGGGGCAGTCACTACTCCTCTGGAAGCCTTCTTAACATCCACCTGTCTGCTAGACTGGCTTTTGCATCTATACTGAACACTGACATTTCTCAGCATTCTGCATGACCTTTATAATGCAAAGATAACTTGACAGCAAAGGTGGCTTGTGACATTGGCTGTCGGTCTGCAGACCCTCCACTTTAAGTATTTTTTTTTCTTTTACATTTTTACAGTAAAATGCTTAATGTGAAGACATAATGGTATATCAGCCACAGAACTTGATCAGACCTCTCACTGCATATGTGTGCAATACCAAGGTCCACAGCAACATGGCTGCTAAATGCTGCTGGGCCGATTACTGAAATTAGCCGAGATGACTAGTGTGCATATTGTGCCTCAGTCAAGAATAAGACAGTTATGCCTTTGGGGTCCAGTTAAAGTGTGGTATTTAACCTTGTTTGTTTACCTCTCATCTCTAATATATGCAACAGCCTGTTACATGACCTTAGTGTATGAATGCATGGCTGATGTAGACACTAGAGGAAACTTGTCTTTAACAGAAGAGTGATCGTTCAGAGCGATTTTTCAGATTTGGAGGCAGCTAGCTTGTCTTTAGACTTTAAAATAATTTTATATGATTTATTATTATTGCTACTGTAATGGGAACGTTAGCATTTTATTGAGAAGACTGGATTGGAGATTGCAAGATACTTTATACTTTCTTTGTGACAGAACTTTACTGCATCATCAGCACCTTGCATGGCACTGGGTGACACTCACAGGAAAAAACAAATCTGAAAATTAGCATCTTGTAATTTTACAATTTTCTAAGGGTATCTTCCAATACCATTAGGGTAATGTTAGATGAGATCTGTTCCTTGCAGCTTTGTGTTTTTATCTGGTAAATCAATGAGGACTGCAGTCACTAAATAATAAGAGACACTTACATTTAAAACTTAACAGCTTACAGAAAAGGAATGCTAATTCAAAGCCTGTTATTCTAACAACTTTTTAAATGAATAAGAGCATTAGCTGTCCCTGATTTTGGTGCCTTTTCTACTATTATTTTTTAGCTTTTTACTTGAATCTTGAGCTAAAAGGTTGTAAGATATTATGGGGGGTCTATATCATGAAATCGAACTTCCAAAATGTCGAACACCATAAGTTCGAACTTGGAAGATTGAATTAGGACAACATCGAACCTTCAAAACAGGAAATTTTTTCCCAGGGAAAAAATGTGCTGTTCCGAAAACTACACACATAACACAATCACACCAAACACCTTCAAAACCTGCACTAAACCTAACATACACCACTATCTATGCACTATCCTTAACCCAGCCCTAACCCTAAAGTCCGTCACTACCGCACACTTACCTGACCCGTGCCCAAACCCTAAAGTCCATCACTACCACACACTTACCTGACCCGTGCCCTACCCCTAAAGTCCGTCACAACCCATTTGTACACTTACCTTGACCTGGTCTGAAAATGCCGAAGTTGCAGAAATGGCCAGCCAAATTCTTTCCCTGGGAAAGAATTCGGGTTTCCGCGGCTTTGACATTTTCACCCTTCGAACTACCAAGTTCGGCCTTCCGGTATTCGTCATTCTCAACTTTTGATTTCGCGATAGGAACCCATTATGGGGTGATTCAGTGGGATGTACATTGTATCCAGACAGCAGTGATCTGAGATGACACATTCTTCTGTGGCAGTTAGCTATGCATTTAGTTGACTGCAATCAGACATCTGAGGTTTACATTCAGTTATATAATTGCCTGTAATTCATGGCAACATGTGTGTGTGTGTGTGTGTGTGTGTGTGTGTGTGTGTGTGTGTGTGTGTGTGTGTGTGTGTGTGTGTGTGTGTGTCTCTGTATGCATGTACATGTGCGCGCGCACGTGTGTGTGTGTGTGTGTGTGTGTGTGTGTGTGTGTGTGTGTGCACGCGCGCACATGTGCACATTATATAATTGCCTGTAATTCATGGCAACATGTGTGTGTGTGTGTGTGTGTGTGTGTGTGTGTGTGTGCGTGTGTGTGTGTGTGTGCGTGTGTGTGTGTGTGTGTGTGTGTGTGTGTGTGTGTGTGTGTGTGTGTGTGTGTGTGTGTGTGTGTGTGTGTGCGCACGCGCGCACATGTGCACATTATATGTGGGGCAATACATGCCTTCAACTGTCCCTAAGTTTGCAGAATGCCCCTGATTTTGTATCTAATATTTTAGTGTTTTCATTGCAAAGTCTGTGTTTTTTTTTTTTTGGCAAATCAGTGATGACTGCAGCCCCTGAATAATAAAAGACATTTGAGTTTAAGAATTGAAAGCCTTCAAGAAAAGCATGCTAATGCAAAGCCTGTTACTCTCGCAACTTTTTAAGTATTTATGGGGGATAGTTATCTCTGATTTTAGTCACTTGTCCACCATTATTTTGTAGCTTTCTTTTTGATTTTTGAGCTAAGAGATTGGTAGCTATGTGGAGGTGATTGCAGTGGACTGCACATTGTATTATGACATTAGTGAGCTAAGAAGTTACATTTCTGTTTGACAAATATTTATTTATTTATTTATTATTCATTTGATTGCAGTAAAATATCTGAAATGTTCCGTCACAGATATATAAGTGGCCTTTTATTGACGGACAGGTGTGTTTGTGTGGGGTGCAAGCACAGGGGGTTGCTATACATTGTACTCTATTGTTCTGAGAACAGTAAGCTAAAACTGACATGCTCATTATTTATAGGTTCATAGGTTAATACTAGGCTAACTGCCTTTGTGAGCCATTTTAAACCTAGCCAATTATCTTATCTGAGTATCAAATCAAGGGCGTCCACAACCAGGTGCAAGGGGGTGCACTTGCACCCACCTGGACCGGGCTGGCCGGGAGATTAATTTTCTTTTAATTAAAAACAAAAATGTTTTTTAAGGGTGTTCTTCTTTAAGAACTCCTTTGCATCCAGTTGCACAGATGCTTCTGCGTCTGTGTGACTGATGGTTTATGTCTTCAACTACAGAGCCCGAGTGGAATTGGAATTCCAGAAGACATTTGGACTGCGTGTGTGTGAGAAATAGGTAGGGGTGTGTGGATGTAAGAAGTAGGTAAGTAGGTGTGTGCATGCATGTATGTGAGAGGTAGGTAAAGGTAGGTTGTGTGTGTGTGTGTGTGTGTGTGTGTGTGTGTGTGTGTGTGTGTGTGTGTGTGTGTGTGTGTGTGTGTGAAGTAGGTAGGTCTGTGTGCGTGTGTTTGTAAGAGGGAGGTAGGGGTGTGTGTGTGTTTGTGTATAAGTAAGAGGGGGGTAGGAGTGTGTGTAAGTGGGGGTCTCAGGTTTCAACTTTCTGTTACCTAAGAAAAGTTGTGAGTGTTTCTGCCATTTCACACTGAGCTAATCGAAGGAAGGACACTGAGCAAACTCAGAACTATAATACATAACTTTAAGTATCCTGTATTTTGCTTATTTTGTTCTTTATTTCTTTGTTAATTATAGCACTTTGTTTACTGTATATTTTTCTAGCTAGTTTAACTGTGTGTGAGGTATTAACTGGAAATTGTCCACTTTTATTAAGCATCTGTTGGTTTTTTTCTTTCTGATAACTTGTTGCAGTTGAACTCTTTTTCTAGAGGCTCCTTTAGCTGTTTAACACTTTCATTTAAAGGCTCACTGCTGCTTTTCTGCTGTGAGAAACATTTCTGCAGTTTGTTTCAAAGTACTGGGGATATTTGTAGCATTTCTATATTAAGGCTTGTGTTTGTGCCTACTGTTTCTGGAGGCTGTGTGTCTGAGCACATATTCAGAGACATCTTGGTTTAGCCAAAGCCATCAGGCATTTCAGTGAGAGAGAATTGTTTAAGGTCATTGGCTGACTGAGGTCACCTGGACTACAGCTTAGACTAAGCACCTCATTGGTTCTTTTGAGCTTTTTTTCTTAAAAGTTGTCTCAGGTTTCAACTTTCTGTTACCTAAGAAGTTAAGTTGTGAGTGTTTCTGCCATTTCACACTGAGTTAATCGAAGGAAGGACACTGAGCAAACTCGGAACTATAATACATAACATTAAGTATCCTGTTTTTTGCTTATTTTGTTCTTTATTTCTTTGTTAATTATAGCACTTTGTGTACTGTATATTTTTCTAGCTAATTTCACTGTGTGTGAGGTATTAACTAGAAATTGTCCACTTTTATTAAGCATCTGTTGGGTTGTTTGTTTCTGATAACTTGTTGCAGTTAAACTCTTTTTCTAGAGGCTCCTTTAGCTGTTTAAAACTTTTATTTAAAGATTCACTGCTGCTTTTCTGCTGTGAGAAACATTTCTGCAGTTTGTTTCCCACCCTCCCTGTTGGTATGGTGTTTTTTTATAGTTGGTGACTTTGCAGTTGCCCGCCCCTAGTGTAAATTTGATCTGGGACCCTCCTCCCAGTCTAGTGTCATTACCTCATTCTACCCAGTACAGGGAGAACATTTGAGAAGGCCAATCAGCTTAGTTTCTGCTACTCCTTTCTCTCTTTCCACTACAAAAAAAAAATTTCTAAGCTTGTTTCCTGCCTTTCCTGTGGATAGTCTAGCCTGGATATAGATTTGCTGTGTCCAGGACTATTTGTAGGCTTCTAGGCCCCCAAGCCTTTCTCTGTTGGAGGGAAGCCTTCTAGCTTAATTTTGTTTCTTAGAACTAGCCAGTTTTTTGTTTCAGCACTTGTTCAGAAGTTATTGTAAGCACTAAATAAGCTACAAATTACTATAGCACTCAACTTTCCTCACTGTCTAGAGGAAAACAGTTTCTAGTACTTAACAAATAAGCACCTATTCTGGCATGTTTAAGGGTCAGCTCCTGGTGTTTTCTCCTGTCTACCTGATGAATCTGGGCATCTTGGGGCAATGCAGTAATTGCCTCATGTACACAGACAACCCTCTCCTCCTACCACACAACACTACAACCTGTGAGAGATGCACTTATATAGCCAAACTGGATGCAAAGCTCTCTTCACCCAAGACTGGACTAGACAGTCAAGAGGAGAAGGTAAACACTTGCACCACACCAAACTCAGCACATAGTCCCTCAAAACCTACACCACCAAAACACACACATAGAAACACAAAACACACACCTACATTTGCGGAGGCTCTCAGTAAAAACCTGCCCAAGCAACACGGACCTCCAAAGCAGAAACACAAGCAACCTCCACCCCCCAACACAATCCAAATGACATATAGCCCACAAACTCAGTGTGCCACTCAACCACAGCCCAGAAGGCATAACAACGTACCCAAGACTCTAGTCATAGGTGACTCTGTAGTCAGGCACACTGATGTTCCACTCACCAGGCTAAACAAGGAGAAAGTTACTGTCAGCTGCCTGTCAGGTGCCAGGATCCACCACATAACGCATGCACTCAGGTCACTCCACAACAAGTACAAATATGACTCTGCCATTGTCCATATTGGTGTGAATGACCTGAGATGTACCTCCTTGGACTACATGAAAAGGGACATGGAGGAGCTGTCCGATCTTGTAGCCCAGGCAGGTATGACCCTAGCCCTGAGTAGCATCCTGCCATCACCTGGAATGATACCACAGTACAAGGACAAAATGATTGACTTCAACAACTGGCTAAGCTTCTGGTGTCATTCTAAGGGGATCCAGTATCTGTCTGCCTGGGATGACATGATCGACAAGCCACGATGCTTTGCCAGAGATGGCCTGCACCTGTCGTCCCTGGTATTCTGGATACTGGCTAAGGCTGTAGCCACCCCTATAGTGCCTTTTTTAGGCAAGGTTCAAATGACAAATTCACCACCCTAACAGGTACAGGCAAGAAGAATCTGAGGGTATTGCTACTCAATGCTAGAAGTCTAAACCTCAAAATGCACTCTCTCGAGGCACTCCTTAAAATGGAGAACATCGACATCTGTGTAGTGACAGAGACCTGGTTCAAGGCTCCAGAGAGTACCCCTGCATTACCAGGCTATAATTCATACCACACCTTTCGGACACCTTACCTGGACCGAAACACTAAAGGCGGAGGCGTGTCCATATTCATTAAGGATATCCACACCTTCAGGCTAGTTGCTCAGCATAATGCATCTAAAATTATCCAAGTGCAACTAACGCTGGGCAAGACCGCAATCCAAATTGTAGCTTGCTACAGATCCCCCACCATGCCCCAGGATTCCCACTCCTCATTTCTTAATACACTGGAAAATATTAGAGTACAACCTAACACCCTAATAATTGGTGATTTCAACTACCCTACCATTAACTGGGAAAACTACTCATGTGCCAACTCTTGTGCTCAACGTTTTCTGGAATTCATAAATTCCAATGCCATGGATCAACTTATCCACACCCCCACCAGGGGCAGCAATATCCTAGACCTGGTTATTACCAACATGGGCAACCGGTGCTCCACACCAGAGGTCAATTCCTTGTTGGTCAGATCCGACCACAAGCTAATCACCCTAGACATCCACACCCATCCCCCACCGCCCATTAGGGAAACCACAGTAAAAAATTTCACCAAAGCCAACTTCACGCTTCTTAAGACAGAAGTGGCAAACTTCACGACACCCATGCTGATGGACAATAGAGGTATGACTGCTGAATCCTACACAAATGCACTTTATAAGCACTTACACGAGTGCATGGATCGTGCAATCCCTAACAGAACCAAGATGCTATCCTCCAAAAAAAGGAAGCTAATCTGGTGGTACCCTGCCATAAACAAACTCTACAACAGAAGAAAGAAACTGTTGCAAAAAAGAGTAAAATCCCATGATTGGAGAAACTCCCTGGTCAGCCTCAGTAAGAAGCTGAGATCCCTCATAAAATCCTCCAAAGCTAGTTATGAAAACAAAATCTTCACTGACTCTAAAGACAACCACAAAGCATTCTATAGCTATGTCAAGAATCTCAATGGCAACACTCAGTTCTGCTCTGAGTTACAGCACAATGGCACTAAATATACAGAACCAACTGATATTGCCAACAGCCTGTCAGATAGGTTCAGTGCTAACTTTACCCCTCTGTCATCCCCTAAAGGGCCCATCTCTATACCAGAAGAATGCAAAGTTCCTGTAATCACGGCTGCACAGGTAAAAAAACACACTACCCAAAGCCAAGAACACAGCATCCATGGGACCTGATGACATCCCAGGCTGTGTTCTACAAGAACTACAGAACGAACTGGCACCCCACCTAAGTGCCATGTTCAATCATAGCCTCATCTCAGGCTATAAGCCCACTGAATGGCACACAGCAACAGTTATCCCACTCCACAAAGGGGGAGCCACCACAGACCCTGGAAACTACCGCCCCATTAGCCTAACGAGCCTGGTCTGCAAGGCTATGGAGCGTATCATCATGGAACTTATAAACAATGACATTGGTAATCTCCAAACTCAGGACCCTACCCAGTTCGGATTTGTAAAAGGCAGATCATGTCTCCTAAACCTGATAGACTTCTTTGAAGCAGTCACCAAAGCTGTAGATGCGGGTAAGGTGGTTCACACAGCCTATCTAGATCTCGCCAAGACTTTCGACACCATCCCCCACTCTGGAATTATAGATAAACTCACTAAACTAGGTATAAATCCCTATGTCACAAGATGGGTTGCCAACTGGCTCACTGACAGAAACCACACCATGAAAGTAGCAGACTCCAAATCCAACTTCAGACCAGTGACAAGTGGAGTACCACAGAGTTCAGTCCTAGGTCCTCTCCTGTTTGGTATTTACTTCTCTGAAGTACAGGCCAACACAGAAGGTCTTTGGCTAACGAAGTTCGCAGATGACTGCAAATTAGGAGCCATAATCAAAACTCCAAAAGATGTGGACATCCTACAAAAGGGCCTCGCTGAGACAGATGACTGGTGTCAAAGCCGTGGCCTCAAGCTCAATGCCAAAAATTGCATTGTCATCCCTTTTGGTAAAAACTCAGTACCCATAAACTACCACATTGGTGGTAGTCTACTTAACACTGAAAGTGTGATAAGAGACCTTGGGACACAGGTGGACAGTAGTCTCTCCTTTGATAATCACATTGCCACAGTAGTCAGGAAATCCTTCTATTTGGCACACCTCATCACAAACGGTTTCTCATCCAGGAAAAAAGAGGTCATTGTTCCCCTCTACTCGTCACTCATTAGACCCATTATTTAGTACAATGCACCTTTTGGTATGTACCTCACAAGACATCTACAACAACTGGAAAGGCCACAGAAATACCTCACAAAGAGGATTATCGGCCTCAAAGAGATGCCCTATGCAGACCGTCTCATAAAACTGCAGCTTTACTGCGTTGCATATCACCTACTCAGAGGCGATCTCTGCCTAACACACAAAGCTATGTCAAACCCAGAGCTTTTAGACATGCTGCACTTAAAGAAATCCCAATCCCTACGAGCTATACGCTCTAGGGACCTATGCCTCGTCACCACAATAAACAGAACATGCTGGAGGGATAGATTCCTGTCCCAGAGACTTCCCATACTCTAGAACAAACTACCTATCTATATCAAACAAAGCTCCTCATTAGCACTCTTCAAGAAAAATCTTGATGATTGGATGGGAGATAGGAAATTCACCCCGGGTATCACTTCTGTGGCTCTGCTCGACAGTGGCACAGGAAAATAATTTTCTTGGGTGGCGAAAGCCAGGGTACATTTAGCTAGGCTTATATAGGCCCTAGGGCCAATAGCCTAAAACCTACCTATGAACCTATACCTCACAATTATCCAGATTTTTGCCTCATATTTTCAGTTTGTTTCTAGTTGATATGATGGAGAGGAGGAAGGTTGATATATTGTGTGTGCAAGAGACCAGATGGAAGGGATTTAAGACCAGGTGTATCAGAGGGGGGTTCAAATTGTTCTATCATGGTGTGGATGGGAGGAGAAATGGGGTAGGTTTATCCTGAAGGAACAGTCTGCCAAGAGTGTTTTGGAGGTGGAAAGAGTGTCAGATATAGAGTGATGTTTATGAAGCCAGAAATTGATGGTGTGATGATGAATATTGTTAGTGCATATGCTCTGTAAGTTTGGGTGTGCAATGGATGAGAAAGAAAAAATTTTGGGTGAGTTAGATGAAGTGGTGGTGAGTATACCCAAGGGTGAGAGAGTGGTGATTGGAGCAGATTTTAATGGGCATGTTGGTGAA
This sequence comes from Protopterus annectens, assembly GCF_019279795.1. Taxonomy (NCBI): domain Eukaryota; kingdom Metazoa; phylum Chordata; order Ceratodontiformes; family Protopteridae; genus Protopterus; species Protopterus annectens. Next base: position 810,150,676 of record NC_056741.1, on the reverse strand, counting down.
GGGAACAGAGGGGATGAGGAAGTGATGGGTAGGTATGGTGTTAAGGAGAAGAATGCAGAAAGTGAGATGGTAGTGGATTTTGAGAAAAGGATTGACATGGTTGTGGTGAATATGTATTTTAAAAAGAGGGAGGAGCAGAGGGTGATGTACAAGAGTGGAGGAAGATGCACACACGTGAATTATATCCTATGTAGGAGGACCAGTCTAAAGGAGATTGGAGACTGTAAAGTGGTGGCAGGAGAAAGTGTAGTTAGGCAGCATAGGATGGTGGTCTGTAGGATGACGTTGATGATCAAGAAGAGGAGGAGGAGTGTGAGGGCAGTGCCAAGGATCAAATGGTGGAAATTGAAAAGGGTGGTTGTGAGGTGGAGTTCAGGGAAGAGTTAAGACAGGCACTGGGTGGCAGTGAAGAGTTACTGAATAGCTGGCTAACTACAACAGAGCTGGTAAGGGAGACAGCTAGAAAGGTGCTTGGTGTGAAATCTGGACAGAGGAAGGAGGGCATGGAAACCTGGTGGTGGAATGAGGAAGTACAGGAGAGTATACAGAGAAAGAGTCGGCAAAGAAGAAGTGGGATTGTCAGAGAGATGAAGAAAGTAGACAGGAGTATAAGGAGATGAAGCGTATGGTAAAGACAGAGGTATAAGACATATGGAGAGTTGTATGAAAGGTTGGACACTAAGGAAGGAGAAAAGAACCTGTACCAATTGCCTAGACAGAGGGACTGAGCTGGGAAAGATTTGCAGCAGGTAAGGGTGATAAAGGATAATGAGGGAAACATACTTACAAGTGAGGAGAGTGTGTTGAACAGATGGAAAGAGTACTTTGAGGGGCTGATGAATGAAGAGAATGAGATAGAAAGACGGTTGGATGATGTGGGATAGTGAATCAGGAAATGCAACAGATTTGCAAGGAGGAAGTAAAGACAGCTATAAAGAGAATGAAGAATGGAAAGGCTGTTGGTCCAGATGACATACCTGTGGAAGCATGAAGGTATTTAGGAGAGATGGCAGTGAAGTTTTTAACCAGATTGTTTAATGAAATCCTGGAAAGTGAGAGGATGCCTGAGGAGTGGAGAAGTGTTTTATTACCAATATTTAAAAATAAGGGTGATGTGTAGAGCTGTAGTAACTACCGAGGGATAAAATCGATCAGTCACAGCATGCAGTTATGAGAAAGAGTAGTAGAAGCTAGGTTAAGAAGGGAGGTGATGATTAGTGAGCAGCAGTATGGTTTTATACCAGGAAAGAACACTACAGATGTGATGTTTGTTCTGAGAGTATTGATGGAGAAGTATAGAGAAGGTCAGAAGGAGTTGCATAGTGTCTTTTTGGACTTAGAAAAAGAATATGACAGGGTGCCTAGAGAGGAGTTGTGGTACTGTATGAGGATGTCGGGAGTGGCAGACAAGTATGTAAGAGTGGTACAGGATATGTATGAGGGTAGTGTGACAGTGGTGAGGTCTGTAGTAGGAGTGATGGATGTGTTTAAGATGGGATTACATCAAGGATCAGCTCTGAGCCCTTTCTTATTTGCAGTGGTGATTTACAGGTTGACAGACGAGATCAGACAGGACTCCCAGTGGACTATGATGTTTTGCGGATGACATTGTGACCTGTAGTGAGAGTAGGGAACAGGTTGAGGAGACCCTGGAGATGTGGATATATGCTCTAGAGAAGAGAGGAATGAAGGTCACCAGGACTAAGACAAGTGGGGATGCAGTGAGCAGAGTTGGTCAAGGTGTATGAGTTTATATATGTAGGATCAACAGTTCAGAGTAATGATAAGTGTGGAAGAGAGGTGAAGAAGAGAGTACAGGCAGGGTGAAGTGGATGGAGAAGAGTGTTTGGAGTGATTTGTGACAGATGGATACCAGTAAGAGTGAAAGGGAAGGTCTACAAGAAGTTAGTAAGACCAGCTATGTTATATGCGTTGGAGATGGTGGCATTGACAAAAAGGCAGGAGTCAGAGCTGGAGGTGGCAGAGTTAAAGATGTTAAGATTTGCATTAGGTGTGACAAGGATAGACAGTTATAGAAATTATTATATTAGAGGGTCAGCTCAGGTTGGATGTTTTGGAGACAAAGCCAGAGAGGCAAGATTGTGTTGGTTTGGACATGTGCTGAGAAGGGATGCTGGGTATTTTGGGAAAAGGATGCTAAGGATGGAGCTGCCAGGTAAGAGGAAAAGAGGAAGGCCTGAGATATAATGTATGGATGTGGTGAGAAAGGACATGCAGGTGGTTGGTGTGACAGAGCAAGATGCAGACGACAGGAAGAAATAGAAAGAGATGATCCGCTGTGGCAACCCCTAATGGGAATAGCCGAAAGAAGAAGTAAAAAGTTTGGTTTGTTTCTCATAAAATTGTGTTTTTCTGACAAATGTATGAGGACTGAAGTCAGAAAATAATGGTAGACATTTGAGTTTTGGAGTTCATATGCTCAAAACATGCATGCTAATGCAAACCTTGTTGTTCTATCCACTTTCTAAGGAGGTAAGGGGATGTATGTGTGTGTCATACCTTTCAACTGTATAGAATGTCCAAATGTTTGTCTTATATTTTTTGGTCTGTTCCTCATAAAAAATTCTGTTTTTTTTTTTTTTTGACAAATCACTGGGATGAGCTAAGGATTAATGTTACTAAATAATGATATGTAATTGAGTTTCAAACTTTATATCCTTTAGAAAATGCATTCTTATACAAATCCTGTTATTCTAGCAACTTTCTAAATGTGTCCCTAGTTTTGGGACTTTGTCCCCAACATTATAACAGGCTTTGTCAAAATTGCTTGTGCTAAGAGATTGAGAGGTATGGTGTGTATATATATATATATATGTGTGTGTATATGTATGTGTGTATATATGTGTGTATATATATATATATATATAGATAGATATATATAGATAGATATATATAGATATATATATATATATATATATATATATAGATAGATAGATAGATATATATAGATATATATATATATATGTATAAGAGGATGGTAGCATACCCCACAGCTGTCCAGGTTTTTGCAGCATGTCCAGATTTTTGCCCCATGTTCCTCCTAAAAAGGATTGAAGTTGCTAAATAATAACAGACATTTAAGTTTTATATGTTATATCCTTCAAAAAATACATACTAACACAAATCCTGTTATTCTAGCAATTTATAATCTGTCCTTGCTTATTTTAGGCTTTGTCCAGAGGAAGAGAGTGAAATGCCCTACTTAGAGTTAGCAGGTGGAATTTATTTTCAGGTGCATTTTCAAGAAATTGTGAGCTTCAAGGGAAAAGAAGTTTACTGCTTAAAATGTGCAAATGTTTTGTTTAGCAAATGGTATCACTTTTGTGGTATAGAATTTTAAAGCAGTGTTATTAGCACAGCAGGTAGCATGCTTGCTTGCATCTTGATGTAGAGGGCTGTAGGTTTTACTCCCACAGCATGTAGATTTGTATTTTAAGGGGGGTGGGGTGCTGCAGTCCTGAGTATGTCCTCCTTTGGATGAGATGCCTGGTAACTATGAATCTGTTTTTCAGCTTGCCACTCATTCCCTATTGCAATATACCAGCTTATCATTTTTTTTAATGTAATATAGGCAATTTATTCTTTAAGGGCAGCAGGCACTAAATTTGTAGATGAAACACTGAAATATAAAGTTGTTTTCTATCAACGACCTCTTCATTAGTTTCAGATCTCTTTAATGTGTTATTATTCGGATGACTTTTACTTCTGCAGAGATTGTGCATACTGACTGATATTGGTGGATTGTAATGATAGAAGTTTAAGTAGCCTTTTATGGTTGATATGTTCTGAATTGGGCAGTCTGTCATTATTGGTTCATATATTTTGTTTCATTGCTTACTGGAAAAATGACAGCAGTGATATGCCAATTGCTTTATTTAAAGCATGTATAAATGAAACTCCATCAGACCAATTTCATCTGAAAAGACACTTAGATAGCCTTCATCAGTGTAACATGTAATTCAAAATTCCATGAAAATAGTGTCCATTTATACAATAACCTGTCAACAAAAATGAAGCTCATTGGTTATTTAGAAATTCTCATTCAGACCTGGTGGAAATAAATCACCCAACTTAATAATCCACTTTTTTCTTTTGCATTCAATATAGAGTGCCATCCAGCTTTATTTCTCCTATTCCCAACAATCCTATCAATGATTGTAAATCTAAAGTTTGTACTGTTATGTACCAAAGAGTGCTTGTATAGGGCATTGCTTGTTCTTTTGGTTCTGATATCACTACAATGTTCATATAGCCTTAGTCTCAATGGCCTAGACGTTTGCCCAATATAAAAAGCTGAATAGGTACATGTAGAGAGATAAATCACCCAATCCGTTACACAGTTGGCTAGGAATCTGATGTCATAAAATGTGCCTGTGTTCCTGCTAGTGAATTGTTTGGATTTAACTAACTTATGACAATTTATGCAATGTCCACAGGGAACACATCCAATAAGTAAATCACCTGTCAAAGTACGTTGACTATGGTCCTGAATTTGTTTCACGCAATGTTTGTAATGATTAAAGTGGGACCCTAAAGTTTTCCCTTTCCGAAATGAAAAGAGACACCTATCATTAAGAACCTCAGATAACTTGCTATCAGCTAAAAGAATATTCCAATGTCTTTGAACACTATCTAATAGCATGATGGTATTCCGCCCATAGGTAGTGACAAGGTGATTATCCGTATGTCCACTCTGTTCTTTATTTTTATAGGTCAATAAATCATTCCTGTCTAGCATTGACACCCAGTTACTGGCAGTCAAGATGTTACCAATTTTATAGCCCCTATCTCTAAACCTTCTGGTCAGGTCCTTTTTAAAGTGTTCATATTTATCTACTTGTGAACAAATGCATTTCATACGAAGAAATTTAGATTTGGGTATATTTCTAGTGATATGTGGTGGGTGAAATCTGGATGCATGCAATAGGGAGTTATATTTTGGGTACTTATGATAAACCTGAGTATCTAAAGTGTTGTTTATATTTCTACTGCTCAAGACATCCAAGAAAGTAATTTGCTGTACATCATAGTTGGCTGTAAATTCAGTTTTCACCCACCACATATCACTAGAAATATACCCAAATCTCAATTTCTTCGTATGAAATGCATTTGTTCACATTACTTGTTACTATTTAAGTATTCAACAAACTCCTGTAGCTATTCAGTATCAGACCTCCAGACCATCCAGCAATCATCGAGATAATGCCTCTATATGTCAATTTCTTCTAAATATATATTATGGCTACTATCATAAATAAGTTGTTCTTCTATGAAGGCCATAAAGAGATCAGCATATATGGGGGCAAAATATGTCCCTTGAACCTGCTAGTAACATTTGTCTTGATAGTAAAAAACATTTTTAGAATGTACATGTTCTGCAAGACAGATCAAAAAAGTGTTAAATCCTGGTGGATAGAGTTTGGATTTGAATAACCAATGTTCAAGAGCTTGTAACCCAGCCCAATGAGGAATGTTAGTGTACAGAGTGGATACATCCAGAGTACATAACAGCCATCTGGGTTCCAATTGCATGTCTGAGATAACCTGTAAGAATTGGGTTGTGTCCTGGATCCTAGACCTAACACATTTCAGCAAAGGTTTCAAGTATTTAGTCAAAAAACATTGCCCTAAAAATGTGTGCAAGGGGTGGTTTAAAAACAGCTCAAAGATAAACTTAACCTGCCACTGGCCAGATGCATTTTCTTTGAATGTGGTTTTCAATGCTGTTTCAGTGAATCTGAGTTTCAAAGGTAGAGAAGCTTTAATGCTATGTCTTTCATTGTAAGACTATTGCTTTGTTTAGCAAATGTCTATCAATGTTTGTGCTATAAAATTTGAAATAAAAGTTGTAAATTAAATCCAAATATCTGTAATCATTGTAGAAGTAAAGCATAAAACAGTATGCACATTGAGAGTTTTGAACAGTGTTTATGGCAACTGGGGAGAAATAGCCAAGTAATGGGACACTGGAATGGCTGTGTGGGGGGGGGTGCATGGGGGGCTCTGGGTTTGCATCCCCCTGCAGAAAATCCTGCTGGCTCCCCTGAATCAAACCCTGCACTCTGTGTTGGTAAGTAAACTCCTTAAAAATTGTGCCATCCTCCCAACCTAAAAGGGGCTTAAACCCACAACCCTGAGCAGGGCCGGCCTTAGCTGAACTGGTGCCCTAGGCGAAGTAGTACTCTGGCGCCCCTTAAGCCCCATCCATACCGTGCTCATGAAACACCCCTATAAGCCACACCCACAGGTCGGTCACTCCCCAGGAAAGCCACTCCAGCCATTTCCTTCATTCAAATGCATATGAAGAAAAGATACCTTGTGATGCAGTTAAGCTGAAAGTGAAGGACAGTAGAATTTTCCTTTAATAAACCTGCTTTATCAGTTGCCCCTTCACATATATTTTAGTATAAAAGTCATGTCCTCAGAAAATGGAAGCTCATATCCTTATTTCAAAGAGTTGCTTAAGTTAATCTAAACATTTTAATTTACTTTGGGGTAGGCGAGTGAACCTTACAGCTCAGTGAAAGTAGAATAGCAATTTTCCTCCGCCCTCTGTACAGTAGCTTAAGTTTGAATAGCACAAACACAGATAGACATTTGCTAAACAATACAGTCTCACAATGAAAACAGACTTAGCATGAGCAATAAACTTCTCTGCCATTGAAACGGCATGAAAATCCACATTCATAAAAAATGCATTTGGCCAGTGGAGGCTTAAGTTTACCTTTGGGCTATTTTCAAAATGGCCTCCTTGCACACATTTTTAGGGCCATGCATACATGTATGTGTTCTTTGATTCACCTTCCTGATTGTATTAAATTACATTCCTTGTATAATAAAGCACCACTTGTTAGTGTGTTTTTTAAATTTGTAGTTTTGAACATTTTTCCAGTAAGCAATAAAACAAAATGCATGACCCAGTAATGACAAACCTGCCCATTTCAAAACATTTTAACCATAAAGAGGGGATGGGAGTGTGGCCTCATGGTTATGGTGTTTGCCTT